>NC_044501.1:11470290-11575290 GCF_902362185.1 Chanos chanos | reverse complement strand
ACCATTACCAAACACACACACACACAAGCGCGTATACACAGACGTTTGAATCGCAGTGGGGGATTAAGTCCCTGGTCAACACCTGTACTGCCTGAAGTGTTGTGGATCTGCGTGACTGAGCAGCTTTTTCCCAATTAATCATGCAAATCTCACCGAGACAAAGAACTGATTCTCCATGAATGTCTCCTGATAATGACCATGAATCACCTCCACTCCCTTCCTGTAACCAGTAAATACTCCCCCAATGTAGTTGTCAAGGGGCACAAAAGCACTGACACACTTTTACCTAGAATATTCTAGAAGTCTCCGTAAAATACAGACCCATTCATCCATCACCTCAACATATTTTTCTCTCTCTTTTTCTTTTTTACTCTCTGTGGAGTTGCATTGTCTTTATATTCAGACTTCTGTTTTTTTTTTTTCTTTCTTCCAAGGTCTTGTGTTTTTCAGCCGCTCTCCGATAACACATTTTTCTCTGTTGCTCTAGCCCTCCTGGCTGACGCATAGTGGTCTTCCTGCCAAATTCAGCCCCCAGCAAGCACCCCCTACACAGAGAAGGAGAGTCTGCAGGGGGTGTGGGGCCACTGAGTGTGTGTGTGCATGCGTGTGTGGCGTGTGTGTGTGTGTGTGTGTGTGTGCGCGTGTGTGTGTGTGTCAGTGTGTGTGTGTGTGTGTGTGTGTGTGTGTGGAGGGAGTATTTCCTTTTTGCCAGCTTTCCCACAGCCTCCATTTTCCTGTTGTGTTCTACCATCAATAACAGTACAACTTCCCTGACCCATACTGTCTTAGTTTTCGCCCCCCCCCCCTTCTCTCTCTCTCTGTCTCTCTCTTTCTCTGTCACAGATTAAATAGTTGGTGTAAGAAAATTCCACTTAGCCCCCCTCCCCTGCCCCACAGAACCACTGATACTACTCTGCCAATGTCAATTTGAAAATTCTTTTCAAAAAAACAGGAGACGCATTTGTTACACAACATTTATGGAAAAAGCATTAACGTGCCATTGTCATTTTCTCTGGGGTTTGGCCCCGGGGCATGCGGCCGCGCTGATTTTAATGGTTTGACTGGTCTACGGGTAGTCTTGCCACGTCGTTTGGGGTCTGCTTCTCCCTCCCTCTCTAGACCCCCCCCCCCCACCCCCACCCCCTTCCCCCCCACAGACCCCAGCGCAGCCCTGAACACAGCGGTAAAATGAGAGACAGCTTTTCGCCGCGGTCGAGTGAATGCTCGGACGATGAGAACATGTGGTGGAGAGAAGTCAGAGAGGGGAGTGGAGGAGCAGTGGAGGGGTGGGGGGGGACTGCTGACTGGCCTGTGGAAAAAAGAGAGAAAGAGAGAGAAAGAGAGAGAGAGAGAGAGAGAGAGAGAGAGAGAGAGAGAGAGAAGTAATGATTCAGAAGAAAAGAAGCACATTTAACGACTATGTTCTGACTGAAGACATTTGGAACCGGCGTAAGCTTAAACATAGTCCAGTCTGAAAGTGGAAACTTGCATTGATCACAGCTTGTCTCAGGTATGAATTGTTTGCAAATGTATGACTTTAGTGGTGACATTTAAGAGCGGAGAACACAGATCCTTCACTGAAATATTCTGTCCTAACACAGCAGTAAAAATAGCTCTCCACACTGACAAAAAAAAGAAAAAAAAACACACACGGTACAGGATCCAGATGGTTGTAGGTTGAAATGCCCATCTCCCTCAAATCACAGGGATGCAGTGCATAGGATACATGTTTAGATTAAAAGTAACACATGCTCTGATAAGATGTTTGGTGTTGTGTGTTTTGAGAATGATGGGTACTGTTGGATTTCAAAAAAAAAAAACCCTCAAAAAACAAAAACGGGAATAAAAATTAGAGCAGCCAATTGTGAAAAGGAAGGATAGGAGGGATGGAAAGAGTGGCAAAAGAAAAGGCTTGCGTGATGCGAAGAATAAATAAAACTGAGGAGTGATGGGGAGGGGGTGGTAGTGGGAGGGTATGGGGTGGGGGGGGGGGGTGAAATGAGAAGGGAGAGAGAGAGGGTTTTTTGGAATGGAAGAGCAAAGAGGTTTTGGCGAGTTCATTTTTTGGTTTTGTTGTCAGAACTTCTCCACTCAGAATGAGTGTTTCTGTGTTTTTAATGGCTGCAGGAGAACATGAGCTCACTCTCACTCCAACCTCAACATTCCTCCACACTCATCAACTCTCCGAACCCCCGAAAGCCTGCACTACTGCCTCACTGCTCCTGCCTCACTGCTCCACCACTCCTTCATTACTCCTTCATCGCTCTGTTACTGCCTCACTGCTCCACCACTCCTTCATTACTCCTTCATCATCCTGTTACTGCCTCACTGCTCCACCACTCCTTCATTACTCCTTCATCATCCTGTTACTGCCTCACTGCTCCACCACTCCCTCATTACTCCTTCATCACTCTGTTACTGCCTCACTGCTCCATCACTCCTTCATTACTCCTTCATCACTCTGTTACTGCCTCACTGCTCCACCACTCCTTCATTACTCCTTCATCATCCTGTTACTGCCTCACTGCTCCACCACTCCTTCATTACTCCTTCATCATCCTGTTACTGCCTCACTGCTCCACCACTCCCTCATTACTCCTTCATCACTCTGTTACTGCCTCACTGCTCCATCACTCCTTCATTACTCCTTCATCACTCTGTTACTGCCTCACTGCTCCACCACTCCTTCATTACTCCTTCATCGCTCTGTTACTGCCTCACTGCTCCATCACTCCTTCATTACTCCTTCATCACTCTGTTACTGCCTCACTGCTCCATCACTCCTTCATTACTCCTTCATCACTCTGTTACTGCCTCACTGCTCCACCACTCCTTCATTACTCCTTCATCACTCTGTTACTGCCTCACTGCTCCACCACTCCTTCATTACTCCATTCTTGCTCTGTTACTGCCTCACTGGTCCACCACTCCTTCATTACTCCATTCTTGCTCTGTTACTGCCTCACTGGTCCACCACTCCTTCATCACTCTGTTACTGCCTCACTGCTCCACCACTCCTTCATTACTCCTTCATCATCCTGTTACTGCCTCACTGCTCCACCACTCCTTCATTACTCCATTCTTGCTCTGTTACTGCCTCACTGCTCCACCACTCCTTCATCACTCCTTTATTGCTCTTTTACTGCCTCACTGCTCCACCACTCCTTCATTACTCCTTCAGCACTCTGTTACTGCCTCACTGCTCCACCACTCCTTCATTACTCCTTCAGAACTCTGTTACTGCCTCACTGCTCCACCACTCCTTCATTACTCCATTCTTGCTCTGTTACTGCCTCACTGCTTCACCACTCCTTCATTACTCCATTCTTGCTCTGTTACTGCCTCACTGATCCACCACTCCTTCATTACTCCTTCATCACTCTGTTACTGCCTCACTGCTCCACCACTCCTTCATTACTCCTTCAGCACTCTGTTACTGCCTCACTGCTTCACCACTCCTTCATTACTCCTTCAGCACTCTGTTACTGCCTCACTGCTCCATCACTCCTTCATTACTCCTTCATCACTCTGTTACTGCTTCATTACTCCACCACTCCTTCATTACGCCATTCTTGCTCTGTTACTGCCTCACTGCTCCACCACTCCTTCATTACTCCTTCAGCACTCTGTTACTGCCTCACTGCTCCACCACTCCTTCATTACTCCTTCAGAACTCTGTTACTGCCTCACTGCTCCACCACTCCCTCATTACTCCTTCATCACTCTGTTACTGCCTCACTGCTCCACCACTCCTTCATTACTCCTTCAGAACTCTGTTACTGCCTTACTGTTCTACTACACCTTCATCACCTGAGGACTCTGTTACTGCCTCATTACGCTTGTCTCGCTGATGTAGCGCTCCATTTCTCCCTCATCACTCTTTTACTGCTTCACTTTTGTACTACTCCTTCATTACTCCCTCCTTATCTCGGGACTTTGTTATTGCCTTGCTTTTGTACTACTCCCTTGTCACTCTCTCATTACCATAGGACTCTATCACTGCCACACTATCCCTGCCTCAGTGCTGTAGAACTCCTCTGTTACTCCTTCATCACACACTATCCCTACCTCAGTGCTGTAGAACTCCTCTGTTACTCCTTTATCACACACTATCCCTACCTCAGTGCTGTAGAACTCCTCTATTACTCCTTCATCACACACTATCCCTACCTCAGTGCTGTAGAACTCCTCTATTACTCCTTCATCACACACTATCCCTACCTCAGTGCTGTAGAACTCCTTTATTACTCCTTCATCAATCGTTTACTGTCTCACTTTTGTACCACTCCCCTGTGACTTTCACGTTACCTCAGGACCCTATCACTGCCACACTATCCTTACCTCACCGCTCTAGGACTCCGTTATTACTCCTCTGTCACTCTGTTACTGTCTCACTTTTTTGCTTCTCCCACTGCGACACGACTGTCACCTCACAGGCCGCCTGCCTCTGTTGTGTGTTCAATCTTTTTTGCAAATACAAAGCTTCAAAGTACACAAGCAGCAGCAGCCTACCAAGCAATGGGAAGACGCTGAATGGTCAGATGAGTCATCCTTCATCTTGTTCTCAACGTGCAGATGAGCAAACTTACAGCCAAGAGAAACCAGTAGGCTTGATTGCCTGTTTCCCACGGTGAAAGGAGAAACAGGCAGCTGCGTTACAGTGTGGTGCATTTTTTCCTGGCGTGGTTTAGGTTCACTCGTTCCCTTCACAAAGAAAGGTAAATGCCAGTAAATACAAAGCCATTCTGGGCGATCACCTTTGTTCTGTGGCAAAACATTTTTTGGTGACTTCTAGAATGATGTCGTCTTTCATCCAAAGAATATGAAAAATCAATAGCACAATTAGCTTTAAAGGTTAACCATATATAATAGTTACAGCCACCAGAGCATGGCCTAGCCTAACACTGATTTAAAGATTCTGAAGTGGCATCTTGGACAGAATTGTATAAGGCAGACGGAAGCCGTCCTGTCGGCTGGCGTTTCCTTTATTTCGGTGGTCAGCTGTATCTCGATGGTACTGCACAGCTCACAGCTCACGGTGTGAAAAACCCGTGGTAGCTCGATCACGTGTGTCAGAGGAAGTTCGTGCTAGACTGACTCACCCCACAACCTTAATTTGAGATTTCAAGTCTGTTCAACTTCGGTTTACTCAGAAAGGCAAATACAGAAACATTAACTTCATGAATCTTTCACTTGACTTTTGGTCCAACATGAAATACGTGTTGTGGGAACAGAAATTTATTTATTTTTTTTTAGTCTTCCCATTTTTTTCTAGACAATTGAGCAAACTTGTGGTAACGTGCCGAATAATTAGGTACTTCTTTTTTTTTTTCTTTTGGAGCATTGTTCCACAGCAGTTCTTCATTGCTGTTACACTATTGCTTCATCTCTTTACCACTACTGCTTCTCGACTGTCCCATATGTACAGAACTATCTCATCACGTTCATTATTACCTCACTGTGGGTCTTACTGCCTTTACACTGCCTTTCAGTCTCACAAATGTCTCAGCATGACCAGACTGTCCTGTTTCATCACCACAGTGCTGCCTAACTCCTGCACCAGTATCATTACATTACTGCCCCCATTATTTCACTGCCATACTGCCTACTCAGTGCCACTGCACCACTGGCTCTCCCCTGCATGACCACTGCTCCATTAATGCTCTTCAACTTGTCTTCTCTTTTGCAAAACTCCTACCTTCTTGTTTTATCTTCTGCTCAGTACTGTTCCTTTACACTTACAACCATCGCTTAAGCTCCATATTACAGACCTGCTGATCCACTTCTAAATCACTACTTCACTAACGAAATCTTAAATGAGTAAGAACAGACAGACCGTAATGGGAAAGGCACTTGAATGCTTTTTTAAAATGATTTTCTTTTAATACCAGAACTATTGCTCATCTTGTGAAATCTTGTCTGTCTTACAGAACGAAGATATAGGCACGTACGTGGGAGTGCTAGAGTTTTTCAATGTCATCGCGTATCTGAACGATCCTGCTCCTGACAGCTCAGGTTGCCAGAGCTACGGAACTCTCGCCCCTCAGCCCCCGGAATCGGCAATCGCTATGGCAACCAGTCTCTCACTCTTCCGGGGGCATGAGCTGTTGAACTGCATGGGCAGTTTTCTTAGTCTGACCACCCACTCCCGATGATCTATCCTTGCACTCCTGTCTGACTATGTAACATTCAACGCATGCTGCATTTCTCTTTCTATTGTGTGATGTGGGACTGTGAAAATGACTGGAAACTCCTTCGTTCATACGCACATTGCACATTGTTCATTTTCAACAGACAGACCAAGAGGCGTAGCCTGTAAGTATTACAAGCAATGCAAGAATTCAATGGCTTGTTCGTGCTGAATAAAAAGTTTTATGCATGTCATCAAATATTCGATGATTTGCAAAGTGTTGAATGGTAAGGGAGTAGATTCAAGACGGGTGATGCGGACAGTGTATTTGTTTGTGTGTTTGCGTGTTTCTGTGTGCATGTGTGTGTGTATACATGTATGTGTGTGTGTGTGTGTGCATGTGTGTGTGTGTGTGTGGGGGTGTGTGTGAGGAGTGGTGGCGTGGGGAATTTGCCCTTGGCTGGACAAACACAGCTGGTCCCTCCCCCACCAAAAAAAAAGCCCTCCCACTGCTCTCTCTCTCTCTCTCTCTCTCTCTCTCTCACTCTTTCTCTCAGCAGTGCCAGGTCTGTACAAAGCCACACTGTTCTGAGCACTGGACTGTACCACACACACAACAGCTGGTCTGCCCTAGGTGACACAGGCCACCAGTCAGTGTGTGAGGATGCCTATAGCAACTCCATATGCACCTCTTCACCAGACGGCCCCGAAACCCACATCTATGGCAACAGTCACAAATCAAAAAGAAACATGAGAAACAATTACATAAATATATACATGTTACAAAACATGTCTGTTTTGTTTTGTGTGAAATGGTATTGTGTAATTATGGAATCTCGCAAGTTGATTGCGTATGGCACAGTTGACCTGTTCTCTGAGGTGAACCCAGAGACTGTTTCTCTTCAGGCCTGTGTTATAGTACACTGCTGGCTGATTCTTCTGGTTGGATGTTTATTTTGTTGGCAATGATCTCAGACTTCATTGTTTACGGACTCCGTGTCTCTGACGCAAGTCCATGGAATCGCTCACGATTAAGCCTTCACTTCTTATTCACTTGTTCATTTTGCCTTTATTTTTTTTTTTTTTTTACTAACTTCCAAACAAGTGTTGTTACCCCCCCCCCCACCCCACCCCCCCCCCTCCAAACTAAACCCACTCCAAAGAATAAAAAGTTAAAAAAACTTTTAAAAAAACTTTTTCCAAATTCACATCACCCTCATGGGGTACAGCCAGCCTCAGACACACTCTGAGCATTCGACTCATGAATCTTTTTTTTTTTTCCCCCTTTCCCTCTCTCAGTATAAAATGATGGAACTCTGTTCTGCATCATTGAAAATGTTAGCTAGCTTTGTTGAGGAAATATACCATATATGTCACATTAACTACCAAAAAAAAAAAAAAATTAAAGAAAGAAAGAAAGAAAGAAAGAAAAAGAAAAAATAACCTCCGCCAGACCTGAGAACCCCACTCACCTTACAGACATGAATTTTCCACCATAATTGTTGACTTTGACTCTCATTTTAAACTCAAGGGGCAATCCACATGCTTTGGTAATCAGTATTAAAACCCAACCCTTTCTAGTGTCAGCTTGCAAAGTGTTGGCAGATCAGAGAGTATCTGGGGGAGAAAACCCCAGTGTGGTGATCCGGAAATAAGACACAAAAACCTTCATGAAAAACATGCAGTATTACAAAAAAAAAAAAAAAAACCCCCCACAAAAAACAACAACAACAAAAAAAAACGCACACACATACAAAAAAAAAACGAACAAGAAACAGGAAGTTGACTGCATTCTAATACACTGCCTTTCCCATGATCAAAAACCTTTTGTGTTCTCTCAGCGTTACAGAGTTTGCTTGGAACAGCAGGCAACATAGAATTAGCTAAGAATATATACCGTTTCCTGCCCTGATAAAGTATTTTTGAACGGTTTCACACACACTCAGACCTAGGTGCCTCTCTGATTAAGGTCACTGACACAGTGTGACAGTTTTAGAAGTGCTGCAGTGTAGACTCAGAGCTGTAATGGTGTTCCATGCTGCGTGAGGCTGAGGTTGTGTGGACTGTTCGAACAGAGAGGGCTGGGTGTGGGGTAATTATCAGACGGCAGACTAGTCACACAGGAAACCAGTGGGCAGACAGTCTTGCACACCGCTCAAGCTTTGGTTAGAGCACTTCCTGTCGATGGGTGAAGCGTTTCCTGTTCAAACTTCAGCTGCTGAGAGAAACTCTCAGTGTTTGAATGATAGGCCTTGTCAGCAAACATGTATCAAAGTCATGACAAGTTGTCTGTTTCACAAGCAGGTCTACAAGAACCATATTAGAGTCAGCCCAACAATGGATGCTGCACTTGGGAGGATAAACTTAAATTTTTAATCAGAACAGAACTTGTCAGTTATTAATATCAGTTATACATCAATCTTCTTTACGTTGGACAGCACAACACCGACCAGTAAATTAAAAAAATAAGACAAAACAGAGCAAAATAAAAAAAAAATATATATGATGTGAAAAATATGCATTGTGAAAAATATACAAACGATCCACACTAATCAACTTGCAATACTTGTTCATAGTAGGAATGTCCAGCAGGCGATTTGTAGGGGGGGTGGGGGTGGGGGGGCATCCCCCTTATTAGCAAAATGACGAAAATGCATCGCCCTTGTTAACCTGCCATCCCCCTATATACTCTGTAGAGTAGTGTCAGTGACCTCTGGGCCACCCCCCTTGTTGGCCATTTGACCATCCCCCCTGTTAAAAAATAACAAAACACCTACTGGGAATATCCATATGGTCGCGTTGTATGATATATGGTGCGGCTTGTTCAAAAATAAGATGGACATTTGGCGTCATCTGCTGGTCGCTTTCTGGAAAAAAAGTAAAGATTTTCAATTACCTTTCTGCGTGATTACGTCCCATCAGACTTTATAGCACTAGAGGGCGTGACCTCTTTAAAACCCGCTCTGCACTCACATGCACAGTTAAAAAAAGCTCTATGCCCACACATCCTACGGCAAATCACACAGCACGGAGTTTTGTCGAGCACTTTAATTGTCATATTTGAGTGAGAAATTGAGGACTTATTCACTTTAAAGGGGGACAAGTTACAAGGAGGCCCACGCACCTGGGTTTGCACGCTTGCCTGCAAAATCAACAGTGGTGTGGCTTTTTAAGGTAAGTGTAAAGGATCAGGTGAATACAAGCACAGTGAATTGTCATACAGCTTGAAAGTTAGCGGGAAATCCGTCAGCAGCACGTCAGCAAGAGACAAATAAAGGGTGCTCTATCTTCACAACTTGAAAACTGATTTTTTATTATATCAAAATGTAAGTTTAATCTTTCAAAACTTTAGCGGAGCGTTCTGGACTTCTGATTAAGCTCCCTAACTTTACAGCGTTAATAGTTTTGCTGGACACGCACGGTTTTGATGTGATCCTTATAGTCTCCATACAAATACTTATTAGACAACATAAATCACAACTGTTTATGATGTTTTAACATATGTTACATCCGGGTATGAGTGATAATTCACTTTAATAATTCGCTTTATTTCTATCGTATTCTGTCGAACTGCACAGGTTGGTCCCGATGGAGTGGCGTGAGCAATCGTCAGTCAGCTGTGAGGTTGCTTTCGCTGAGGCGCAGAGATGGATAGAGGTGAGCTTTAAGAAACTGAATAAAAATGTTATTTCTTACTAGCGCTATCTCCGTTGCTTAGAATTAACCATATATAAACATTCACATCTATGTTAATTTCATGTCCTTTCCAAAGAAACAGTGTGTCAGTATTTTGACTTGAAGAACTGCGGTCACTTCACCGCTGAACACAGCTTATCACAGTTTGCAAGAATTTGATTAAGTGCACAACAAACAAATGAGCTCACTCTTTCTGCATGTTTTAATGAGCGCTGGCGTCTTCTCTGGATAATTTACCTAGTGTTAACAGAACTTTTAACAGGCTAATGACGCCAGAACAGAGAAACGCTTTGACAAGTCATTTGCAAAAGAAGCTGAGATAGTGTTTGTTCGCGGGGACGGGGAATGGGGATGTTTTCGATGTGTTCCCGTGTTATATGGTCTCCTATCTTTTTGTGGTACTGTTATCAGTGGTTGTGTGATCTTCGCATAAAGTAATCCTCTATTGCCATTGTGTACTTTTAAAATGACTTGCATTTCCCTGTCAGTCTTCAGCAATACACTGAACAGTAATTTGAGTAGAAAAAGTTAAATGTTTTGAAACCTTGAATGTAAATTTGTTTTTATTTGAGGATGTAATCAGCAGTAACACCAAAATAGCCCATAATGGTTTATAGTAAGTAGGGTAAGGTGTGTTGAACGCTCACTAGAACAAACTGTTTCACCAAACCACAATTTCCTGAACTGCTTTCCTGAAGCAGGCTACTGAAGGCTGGTATGCCTTTATTGTCTAGCTACTGCTTTTCATTTTTGATTTATATTTCCGTGAAAGATCAGAGGGTGATTTGTAAGTGGTAGCAATTTCAAAACTTACTTTGTGTTCAACTTATATTAAGCACTCTATAAAGTAAGGAAAAATAAAAGAAGTAATACATTGTGAAAGGGAGATTTATTTGACCAATTAAGATGTGTGTAAAGTGTATAGCAATCCCCCCCCCCATCCAAAATGACTCGAGTATAATCATGTTTTTGTCATTTGAATGAAACCTTATGTTTTTTAATCATGAGCATTGCGTGAGACGCTCTGTGTAATAATAAGATTATTTTTAATCTCCCTTTGGAAGAAGTAGAGCCCGTGTTTAGTGGATGACTGAGTTAGCCTTTGACAGGCAGCATTCCACATGCCCAAACAAGCTCTTGATGAGGAGGGTATGTTGTCAACAGAAGCTGGAAATTGGGCATAGATGCATCAGCGCCCTTGTATCGGAGCACAATAAGCCTCCAGAACCAGTGGCCTCTTTGTGCCCGTTCACCGCGTGACTGGCACAGTCAGATGGCTCACTGGGATGGATACCACCCCACCATCTCTTTACACATTGTACGGTAGAAAGAAGAGCAAAAAAACCTGCATTGTATTGGGCATTTGGACCAGGTTCCCTCACGCATTTCAGGGCTAATTGGAGCTTTGTGCAGCGAGTCCGAACGGCAGAGGAGGGGGTTAGTTTAAGTTTACTGAAAGCTCGGAGCTGGACGATCTCCTCTTTGGCGTTTTTCTAATTGATTGCTGCTTTGATTTGAAGTCGGTTGTCGGTAGGTGTCAGAGGGAAGGGTGGTGACCATTGGAGGATGATTTGAAAACGTTGGGCCCCCGTGCCAACAGGGCCACTCTGCTGTCACAACAATCTTTTAGGGTCAGCTGGGGTGGCATTGCTGTGGCGTTTTTGTTTGTTTTTATATGTCGTTTTCTCTCTCGTTTTTTTGCGTGAGGAATGCGATTTTGAAACAAAGACCGTAGAGGTATCTCGCTTGTCATGGGCTTTCAGCCATGAAGGATTGCACTGTATTGTTGCGCGTTTGATGGTTGCTGTGGACTGATTGACCAGGACATTGAGGTGCCTGACTATGCTAATGAGGAATAACTTCCCACTGTGAAATGAGTTGGCTGTGCATGCCTGTGTGAGTGTTAAAGGACAACATTATCACAGGGGAGAACTTGTGTTTCAGTCCGTACATAATGGGCACGGACTAAATTTATGATTTTCTATTATTTGTGTGTGTGTGAGAGAGCTTATTGGTGCCAGACTACATATCTGTATAATACGACTTTTGTGTAATATATCAGCGCTGATCTCTTGTCTCTCCTAACTCTGTCTTAAACAGGAGGTGACTAGAAAGCCTTTTGGAGGCAAGAACTTCAGATCAGCCTTAGAGAATGGAGTCCTGTTATGCGAGTGAGTGCACTTCTCAAAGACTGTTTTATTCCTTTTCAAATCGCTTCATTGCTTTTTACACTGTGCTTAAATGGATACATCTACCCCGAACAGCTGAGTAAATGTTGGCATTCATCTTTAAATGCTCACTTTTCTATTGCTTCTTGTCTCTTTTCTCTTCTTTTCTCTCTGTCTTTATGCAGTCTGTTGAATAGGCTGAGTCCAGGAATCATCAAGAGAGTGAACAGGCTCTCTACCCCCATTGCAGGACTGGTGAGCTCGACCTTTCTTTCCCAAATGAATAAGTGGATGTGTGCATTTGACTGTATATTTTATATATATATATATATACACGTTTTTTATGTGTAATGGAAGCAGAGAGGGACACGCGGCCACGGAACGGTCAAGGCCAATGTATTTGAACTGGCTGAATGTCACACATAAGGATAGTTTCTTAGACGGGAAGTGGAGATTGAATGGTGATTCTCTATGTAAAATGGAAATTGTTGAAGGATGAATTTTAATATTTGTTCAGATTAACTAGCTCAAGTTGGCAAGGCTGTTACTGTACTTGAATAATTTTTGACTGCAAATAATGTACACACACAGATGCACACGTGCAAACACATGTATTTATTTCTCTCTCTCTGTCACTCTCTCACGCACACACACACACACACACACACACACACACACACACACACACACACACACACTTTCTCACACATGGCAGAGGCTGAGAATGTCACTTGGGCCAACAGCTGATAAGTTTGTGTCCTGTCTCCTCCCCTCGCCTTTGCCAACTCCTCCTCAGGTAGCAGGAGAAAGTCAGTTGGTTCTCTTGAACTGTCACCCAGACTGAGCTGCCATAGTAGTTCACAGTCAGTCCGCTTTTTTAGCCTATGTCAATTTGTATCAGGACAGTCTATAAACCTGACCATGCAATATTCTGAAACTTGAGCTCCCACCGTGCCTTTTCTCTGAGTCACCCTGACCGTAGAATGTTTCGTATCTTCAGGATAACGTCAACGTGTTTCTGAAGGCCTGTAAGAAACTGGGACTGAATGATGCACAGCTTTTTCACCCCGGCGACCTGCAGGATGTGTCCACCCGTGTTACTGTCAGGTAAACAGGAATTAATGGGAATGTTCATTTTAAATTGGAATAGCAGGGAAGTAGATTGTTGGGTTTGTGAGAATTTGAATGTTCATTAGAGTGTGATATTGGAGATTGGGGCAGAGGTATTTCTCATACTGGGAATGCTATCCTTTCCTGCTGTTTTAGACGTCTTGTCTTACCCATGCTGCAGGATTAAAGCAATCTGTAGGTCTAATATTAACCCATTATCACAGCTCTCCCAGGACAAACTGAAATTAAGTGGAAATTTCATTTCTTATTTTTTTGTCCTTTTTTACTTGTATCTCTAAAGGTCAAAGGTTTTTGAAGTGTTTTGTTGTTGCATTTTGTTGTTGGTGGTCTAATGTATGACGATCCATTCTGTTTCTCTAAAATACGGATTAAAAAAAAAAAAATAGAGAACAATAAAAAGTTCCCAGAAATGAAGAGGGTTAATGTGTGAAAACATTCACGTTACATAGGATCATGTTCTAATCATCTGTGAAGGAAGCTGTCTTATTTGAATACTGTTTGCAGAAAGTTTTACATGTCATGTGACAGGATAGGACAGTTCCATTCAACCCTATCTCTGTGTACCTTCTTAGACAATCTCTCTAGTTTCAACCTCCACCAATGACACTCAACCAACACACCCGCTAGTCACGCACGGAACACGGAAAGTGCCCCGTGGCAGCTGTATTTAACAATGACATGAGTGAGAGTGATGCCAGTGCGAGTTGTTCTAGCAGTTCATTTCTATAGATACCTCAGGGAGTATTCATCTCCATTCCTCTGGTTTGAACTGGTTTCTTTACTTCACTTATTTGTTTTAAGGATGTAGAAATGTTTTGGCCTCAGGACACTATTAGTTTCAGGTGTGAGGGGTTGGTTTGTGCGATCGTTGCTGGCAGTGGAAAGGTTCAAGGGAGTGTGGACAGAGGTTAAACTAAGAGAGCTCTTCTAAGAGTTATGACTTGTACCACTGGTAGTTCTTGGACATCGTAAGTGAGATGTCAAGCCCTCAAAGGAACCTCCTGTTACGTAACTGTCATGGGGTGAATTTCAGCTCAGGAGTGAGTTTAAATTCAGTTAATGCGTTCCAAGTGTGCTATCATGTTCCATCAACGTGAAACTCATGAAATTAAAATTAAAAGAAAAAAAAAAATCAAAATGAACAGGAGAATTATTTTTAGTTCCTTTCCAGCCAATATCCCCCACCTCTAACGTCCAGCAGTTACAAATTTGCTCACGGGTTCAATTTGAGTATGTGACCTCCCTTGACTCAATCTTCCTTTAAAGTTGGAAATTGCCTCATGTCTTTGCTAAAAATGGACATCTTAGCCCTTGTTCTCTTTGAGGAGTGAAGGGGTGCTGTTTGAAGGGCAGGAAGGGGCATGTATCCTAATTTTAGACCGGTAAGGTCACTCCTAAAGAGTCAGTGGTATAGTGAGACCACATGCAGATCCAGGGGACGGGTTAATTTTAGAGGGCTTTCTCTCACATGTCAGAGGTATTCAGTCTATAGCCCTACACACTGCAAGCCGTCTGGCACTATGTGCATATGTTTAAAAGGAATATTTCTGGAAGACTAGGAGATCTTCCAGGAATGGCATTTCAGCGTTCCTCTTCACACTGCCCTTCATATAATGACAGGGATTTTAAAGTTAAGTTAGTACTATGAGTGGCAGTGGTTGTGGTTATAATATTTGATGTATTTCCCCCTCTGTGGGTGTGTAGACTGATTTGTCAGTTAAACATAGCGTGACCACACAGGCCCACGTGTCCTGTGTCAACATTTGTTAACTGTGTTTATCTAACCATGTTCATCTATTTGTCTTGCAAATTATGTTTCGGGGGTTTGCACCTTTTTTTTAAAAAATTATTATTGTTTATGTATTTGATGTAATGGCAGTACTTATTTAATGTGGTTTATTACTGACTCCCCTGAACATAAGATGTGTCCATTTATAGCTGCGATTTGGTAATAGTAAACGGTATGCGACTGATTTGGTTGGTGTAACTGTTGCTGTAGGTGGGAGCTGATCTGTGTGTGCGTGCTTGCATGTGTGTCGGTCTTCATGTTTTTAACTTAAAGAGCTTTATCCTGCATCACTGTTTCTCTCCACACAGGCGTGAAGAGACGAGCAGAAGACTGAAAAACGTAAGTGTTTGTTTGTTTGTTTGTTTGTTTGTTTGTTTGTTTAAATGTATTTGTTTGTCTATTTGTTTATTTGGTTTTTGGGCATTGCTGTTAGGGGAAACTCACTATTAGTCTCACTATTATTAAGTTTATAGAAAATATAAACAAGGGAACACAAGGCACTTAATGTTTAAGAAATAGTTTTTCTATCTGCCTTCTTTGGGTGTCATGGTTTTTGTGTTCAAAAGGCAGGGGCAATAGCAGTACTGTCTGTTATCTTAAAAGTCTAGCTGAACTTCAAAAAGAGTATTTTACTCTACAAAATGAATTTCAGAATCAAAGTGAAATTTGAGAGGGGGGAAAAAAATAATAGTTTTACCATCTTGTCTGACTTTATGCAGTGTCACACAGTTTGCAAATATGAACTCAGGAAATGTTCTTTAATTCAACTCACCATCTGTTTTTTTTGTTGCGACCTCGTATTAAAGCCCAGTTTTCCTGTAGAGGCTCTCTGAGGGCCAAGGGGGGGATTCTCAAGGAATGATGAGGCAGAAGTCAGTGGGATGTGTTGTTCAGACCAGCCAGGAATTAAATGTCCCTTTCTTCACACGCATTCACACAACCTGTATGATCCAGATGGTGTGATTTATACTTCTGTAGAGACCAAGCTCATGCCAGCTCCTCCTGTTCCCACTGGTGCAAATCCACCCTTTTTTCATGGTCTCATGACTGACTGTCTCTATACTCCTTCTAAAGGATGGAAAACCTGTTCTGTTAAATTTAGTCTCATTCTGGTGTATCTCTGTCTCTGTCTGTCTGTCTCTCTCTCTTCGCCTCTAGGTTCTTATCACTATATATTGGTTGGGCCGAAAAGCCCAGGCGGACAGATTCTACCATGGACCACAGTTGAACCTGAAAGCTTTTGAAGGATTATTGGGTGTAGCACTATCTAAGGTGAGCTTGACCACCTTCTCCGTCTTTAAGTAGTGTTACTGGTCTTACACTGTGCTGTGTGCATAAAGATAATTCTCAGTAGTGTTATTTTCCCGTATGGTTGATGGAACAGATGTAAGACAGCTGTGATGAAGTGCTGTGACTAAAAATTCAATGAATGCATGTCCGTTTAATTTCTCTCTTTTTTTTTTTCCTGAGATGTTGAAAACTGGTCTGAGAGATCTGTATTACAGTCGCTAGATTGGGTTGAACCAAAATGGGTGGAGAAACATCTGAAGTTTAATTCTCCTCGTTGTGTTCTCCCAAGCTTTTCTTTTGAAGAAGGCAGTTTAAGAAAACACACAATAATCTCTTGAAGAGCAGTGGGGGATATTCCAGAGTCAGTCTGGTATTTGAACAAAAGAACTAATGTTGTGGTCATGCAGTGATGCTGAACTACTACTGTACAAAAAAACAAAAACAAACAAAAAAAGAGGTGATGGAGTGAGTGTTTGCACACAGCAGGGAGTTTTGAGAATACACATTTAATATGTAACTACCTTCTGGGTGGTCGCTGGGTGCTGAGGCTAATACATGATATGTTCTAGCTGATGTGGTCCTGAATTTCTGTTTCCTTTGTATCTGATTTTGGGTGTTTTCTAGTAAGTTAACAAGCTCTCTCTCTCTTTCTCTGATGAATGGGTTCACTGATTCAGAACTGTGATAAAGAATTCAGCCAAGTGTTAGGCTAGGCTTTGAACTAATTTGGAACATTTTGAGTGGAAATCGCTGAAAATGTCAGTGGGGAACGCTTGTTGCCAGCCAAAATTGATTCATTAGCGTTAAAGAAAGCAGTCATTCATTCAACGGTCCCTTTGACAAACCAAAAATAATCTTTTAAATCTGTTTGATTTATGGCAGCTCAGGTTCAAATACCCTCAGTTCTTTGACATTACGCAACAGTCTAGTTCTTCGGAACATTGAGGATGAATCACTGGACCAAAGGCATGGTAGTCTTGGATGCATTTTTCATCATCGGTCTCTTAGACCTAACCAGTTTTCAACATCTCGTAAAAAACAGAAATGATTTTTATGAACATTGAACATTTACTCACAGTGCTTCATCACAGCTGTCTCACACCTGTTCTGCCGACCTGCAAGTTTGTCATGCCATGTTTTAGCATAATTACGCTGACTCTCTTTGGCTCTCTTTTGTTCTCTGGTGCCTTCAGGCCTTAGAGGAGTCGACGTGCCCCAAGTCCAGTGTGAGGGACAGTGGGTACGGAGAGACCTTTTATCCTGACAGAGAGGAACTGTTTTCTTCTCAGTCTGGCTACAGGAGGGAGAACTCTGTGGAGAGTCTGGATTCGGTGGAGTCACACACCCTGAGTGTGGCTTCAGACAACACCCTGGTAGCCGGCAGTGAAGGTAGGGGTCGATGTTGCGTCCACAGAGAGAGAGAGAAAAAGAGAGGTTGGATGGCTGTAGAATGTTTCTATGCTGTAGTAAAGGACTATCATGAGGGAGAATTTTTAGTGGAGAGAGATATGTCAGGACTGTCGGGCTTTTTTTATTTCCTTATTATGGACCTTATTGTTCTTATTAATGGTAGTTTATTTAGTAATGGGAACTGTCCTAATTAGTTAAGTGTGATATCTGAAACCCTGTTTTATCGTAAAATTGCTAATTATTATGGAAATACTGCCCTTTGTAAGAAAGTGTAAGTGGTATGCATAGAATAGTGGGACTGGCAGCATAACACAAAGTCAGCATCATTAGGATAGCAAGCTCCATTTTCCTCATGATCCAATTTTGACATTATCTCGAGTACCAACGAACCATTCTTTACATTCTGAGGTCGACAATGTTCCTCACAAATACACGGTAATGAAAGCCCAGCACCGGGACCTCTTGCCCGTGTGCTCTCCACACATGTTAGTGAGACATTCCAGATTCTTCTGCACCAGGTTGGTAATATGTTGTTCAGCTGTCAGGTCGGGATTGGATGTTTAGCCTCTCAGATCTGCGCAGTGCAACAGCAGAGCTCCACGAGAGGCAAACGAAACGGTGAAGGTGCATTCTGTTGTTGTTTTTCTCTTAGTTTATAAGTTTCCTTTGTTGTCCTGTCATGTCCTTTTCATACTGCTGTCTTTTAATGATTCCTCCTCCACATCTTTTCCCTCAGGAATCGGGAGTGACGCAGAAGCGGAACATTTCTTCAGGATGTCCGAGAGCAGGAACGCCAGGGGTGATGCCCAGGTGAGCCAAGGGCATGTTCCCGCAGCCCTGCGGAAGAAGAGGTGGGAGAACAATGAAGACAAGGCCAGGGGTGATGCAGGCTCCCTTATCAGGTATGTTACCACCTTCTCCGCTTGCATTCTTCATTTCAAATTATTTTGGTTGATATTTGTCTATGTTGTAGGTGTGACCATGCTTAGTGATGCTTTTCAAAAGGCAAAAAAGGCTATGGGGTCTAACATGGCTCCATTATTGATATGCTGATTTGCTGGTGTCATCTGACAGCAGTGCCAATATGGCAGAGAAATAGTGTTTGTGTAATAACATACTGTCTTCACAAGATGCCACAGGATAAATGTAACTTTGAGCTTGAAGGAATTGAGGTAGTCCTTGACTCTTACTTGGTCTTCTGGCTTCAGTGAAATTGGCAGGGACACATCTCCATCCCCCGATGGGATTGCCCTTCCCCCTGCTTCTGCCTTCCTCCAATGGGCAAACAGTTATGAGAGTGATAGTGATTCTGACAGTGACCGTCCTGAACCAGACCTCATTCAGGATGACCTGGCAAGTCGCAGGTTTCGCAGTACTCCCACTGCGACCCCTCACAATTTTGCCATTCCCCCAAAGCCCAGACGTCGTGGGCCGATACTCACCGTAACCCCTCGTGCCAATAGGTCATGGGTCGCCATTTCGGATGCTTCTCGACTGCCTGTGATGAGGTCAGAGTTCAGAGTTTGCCGCGCTGCAGATAACGTATCTTCAGTGTCATCCTAACACTTGTGCTTTTGAACATCTGCTTCTAATTTTGTGCTTATGAAACACTGAAGGTCTTTCGTCTTTCTGGCATGGAGAACTGGATGTTTTTGGTTATTGAAATGCCAAAAGCAAGCTTAAGTAAGACTTATTTAACACAGGCCTAATGATGTTATTGGTTTTTCATGAAATCGCCAACTAACTTTGGTTGATGTTCAACACTCGGTCAGTGGTCAGAGAACTTAGATAGAAGTCAGCACATACTGTTCTGCTTTCGCATTTTGGTAGACATTTGGTCTGTAAAGGTTATAAGGAAAATGCTACCATCAGTACTGAAGGTACCCTCTCTCTCTCTCTAAAACGGCCATCAGTGGGTAATTATTTGACCAACCACAATGATGATGCAAGTCTGCTTGAATTTTTTTTGTGCAGGTCTTACTGATTCTGTCTGTTCACCTTTGGAGTGTATGTGGTGCCCCACTAATCTCCTGCTCCTCACCCATTCATCTGAGCTGAGTGTCTTTTGGTCTTCCTTTTTTTTGGGGTGTGTGCTCGACTAACCTTGTGCTGTGCATGGGAGTACTGGAATTTCTAACCTTTCTCATTCAAGTCTGTTAAGAGTGGCTTTAAACATGAATTAGCGCATGCAAGAAACAGCCTTACTAGCCTATGCGTGGTTTGCACCAAACCGTTTGCCCCCATGTCATATGGATGACTCTATCCCGGACAGCGGTGTGGCATCTCCTGTCCCTTCCGAAAACACATTTGTCAACTCTGTGGACGAAGAGTTTTACCTGATGGCATTAAACGCGGTGTCAAGTGACTCTGACGAAGACAGAGGATTCGCTGACCCCATCCAGGATGATCTCTACACCCGACGAATTCTTCAGACCCTCCATCAGACCTCCAGCAACACAGAAGTCAATAAATTCTTGCCCAAGTACTGGACTCCGGAGGAGGAGGTTTTCGTAAGGACGATCAAACTTGGTTCCCAGCGCCGGCCATGGTACAGGAAGATGCAGGGTTTCAGGTCGGTCTCCTGAGTGGAGAGTGCTCCTTCCCTTCTGTTAAAACAGCAGACACATAACCCCCCCCCCCAAAAAAATAAAGGATAATATGAATGTAAAGAGCACATTAGGCTTTGCACACTTTCTCCGTGACTCACTTTCTTGGTGGTATCCTCTCAAGGTCTATTATTTCTACTTTCAACCTCAAGCACAGAAGTATGTTTAAAAAGCATGGGGAATCTGCACTACCAGTGGTTATTCTTTATATCAGTGCGTGCATGCTCTCTTGTTGCTAGAGGTGGAATACTTTTGGTGTAGAAAACAAAACTAAAAAGTCTGTCTGTTTCTGTCCTGGAATACTCCTCAATCCTTCTCCTTCTTTGTCTTTTTCCTCTACTGATTCTTGTGGCTGTAGCCGAAAGACTTCGGGCTCGTCGGAGGAGGACTCTGATTATGACATCACTCCGTGGCTTGCAACACCTGCTCGAACTCTGGCACCTCCTTCCAACTCCTCTCATACCTTCTGAGACTCCTCCCATCCTTTATCCCCAATGAGCTCTGCACCTTATTGCCATCCTAAAACTCCTTTAGCACTATGAGAATATTAGTTAAAGCTGCTGACAGGGACTTATTGTTACAGTTTTAGTCCCTTGTTCCTGGAAGGACTGCGGAATTTCAGTAAATGTTTGCAGAATGTACAGTAGGTAGCATTTATGCTTTAGCGCTATAGAATTCTTCCCGTTTGAGCTAGCATCTTGGTGCCATTCCTCCTGTACTGATTCTGCTCTTGCCGAAATGTCAGGTTTTTCCTCTTGCTGACAATGAAAAACATCGCTGGTGTATCCAGTATGTTTCACGCAGTCTCACAGAGATAAGACAGCCCACTGGCTTTGGGTTAATATTTCTGCTAAGGTGTCTTTGCACAACATTTCTTGCACCATTATTGCTTCAGTCGTCTATCCTTTCATGTAAAGTTCCTCTTTAGACAGGATCTTAAGGATAGACAAATTGTAAACAAACATCCAGTGTAAATTAGGGAAGTCAGCCTTGTTTTAATGTGCCTGACAGGGAGAAAGGTCTTTTCTCTTTTGATGCAAGAAAGTCAAGTAAAGTGGAAAGAAGTGGTGTCTTCAAATGTTGAAACTAAAGTCACAGTTGACTGCTTGTCCGTTGGATTCTGGGTGTTTAATCAACTATATCTTTGTCTGATATTTTAAAGACTGCGTTAAAAAGTGCGTTTGTTCATCTATTCCGTGTGTTTATCCTCTGTGTCTCTGTGCTGAAAGTACGTGTGTGTGCTCACAAGCGGCTGATCTTTTTCTCCGTCTGCCAGTGTAATTCCGTTGGATTTGACGCTGTTTTGAAAATACCCGTTTCATGTAACTGATGTGTTATATGGATTTCATGGGTCAATAAAACGACAAAAATGAAAACATGCGGCCTTGACGTGACAAATCTGTTTGGGGTTACCTCACCTCCCATCATCCCATCATCCAAGTGAGATGACATCACGTCCCTTGTTTGGCATGTCATGTAGGTGCGGCGGCATAGGCAAGCAATGAGGACATTGTGAGAAATGTTAACCTCTCTCTGTCAGCGTCTATTTGAATCTAACATTCAGATTGTACAATACATCAGAGAAAATGAACTGTTCTGCTGTCTGCAGTTCTTATATTGTCTGCCGTCTGTAGCAACACATTCGACGTCACTGTCTGTTACGTGTCAAAATAGAAAGCGGCAGGGAAGTGGTAGTGATATGTTTAAGATGTTGAGGACTGCTGAAACATCACTTTTTATGGACTCACTTTGACACGGGTAAGAGAAGCAATGGGCCTACTGTCTCACTTAGTGCTTGTATGGATTTTTTTTTTTTAATTTTATGCATAAGTAGTAATAAACAATGTGTCTGTTCTTTTAGAATTCTAATCTCATGCATCCGGTCTACTGTTTAGAGCTCTGTGTTGGATTAGAAGTTAACGTCACTTTTATTGAGTATCAATATATTTAGCTTTTTGTTCATTTTCCACTGTATAGCTGTATTATCATTCTAATGAATGTCTGTAAAGACAACAATCTCTCTAAGTAGACCAAGTAATCTTATTCCTTTCACTGTAGTTAAATGCCCCACAAGGGTGTGAGTATGACCTGGTTTGTTTGTCCTATCTCTTTGGTTTCCCAGACAACCCATGAGAAGTACTCGTAATGCGGGGTGAGTTGTGAGCCTTGTTAGTGTTGTCATTCCGTGTTTGTTTCAAATTAACATCACATGCTAGTTGTTATGCGTGATACTTTTCCTCTCATTTATTGTTGGGTTGCTTCTTTTACAAGAACTTCATTGCTGTGGAACGCTTCATCATCAAACACTTGTTTCTTCTTCGTGGCCTTTTTTTTTTTTTTTGCTAAACAGCTTGGTACGCTGTACTGCTGACCCTGCATGGCCTTTTTAATGCCTGTCTTTAAAATTCTGGTCGGACTGTGCTCAGTGGTTTAATTATAAACCGATGTCTAAGCAAATCATGTGGGACATTTCCATACCATATTTCTAGTCGTCTGTTTGAGTTTCTGCCAACTTATCTTTCTTTGCTCCTTTGACTCTGCCGTGGGATCTGTTTCTTTAGCTTTAATTGTGTGGACAAATTGATATCAAGTTAATTTGCCTGTTTGTGGATAATTCTAGCAGGGCTATTAGGCTATGTTAAAACATCAGCATTTGCAAACCGCAAGATCTTGACCACCCTTATAATAAACTTAATTGTACCAGCATTCCACTCTTGTTCCCGTCAAGCTGTCGTCGACATAACTCTGTTGTACCCATCTCTGTTTTTCATATACACAACAGAAGCAAGTCCACGGGTGACATCACTGAGGAACATATGACCCAGAGCTCCGCCGGCAGCAGGACCTTTGACTCGGCCGTGTCGGACAGGATCCGTCAGGGATCCCTTGGCGACCTGACCCTAGAGCCAATGGCCATAAGGGAGATCCAAAAGGAGAACCTGGACAACGTTCACGCAAGACTGAGGGAAAGCGAAGCACAGTGGCAAGAGGTTGGCCCTGGATCTCTGCTTTGTAGAATAAAATGTAGGGGAGGATGGCGAGAGAAGGCTTCGAGAAGAGAATAGAACCTTACATGGCAGGCAGAGAGAGAAAGACTAGTTTCAGGACCCCAGAAGAATTGCTGCTTTCTTGAGACTACTAGTGTTTACTTCATTGATTGTGCTCATGATTCTTTTTTTTTTTTTTTTTTTTACTTTGACTTAATGACCCCAATTTAGAGAACATTACGTACTTCTTAACTGCTTCCATTTTCAGCATATTCTCGTTTTGTCTTTGGAAAATGTTGAAAAAAGATCAAACAAAACGGCCAGAAATAAAAAAAAAAAAAAATTCTGAAAGCAGTTGGAGTTGGCAAACGACGCTTACATACAACTTCATTGTCTTTTGCCAACTTAATCTCCCTTTGTCATTTTTGTTTTTTGTTTTTTTTTCCAATAGGATTTGACAAAGTGGAAAAATCGTCGTCGAAGTACAAACTCTGCACTCCGCAGGAAAAAGGAGGAGAGGGAGAGGTTTGAGCTCCTTGCTAGTGGAGGTGGGGACAGTGTGGACAGGACCAAGGTGCTTAGGGAGGTCCAAGAGAATAGGTATCTACTTGTCCTTTCCTTCCATCACCCCTCTTTATCCCTGTCTCCTTTTAGTTCATCAATTTTTTTTTCTTATTTTACATAATAATCAGTTTTGTTTTTTTTTTGCATGTTCATATATGCCTTTGCGTACACGTGTGTATGTTTTTGATTTGTGTTTGTGCTTTGCACCAGTTAACACTTCTTTTTCATGTGGGTTCTTCTTACCTCTTTGTTTCTGTGGCTGTGCACATGTGTGATATTTGATAGTTCCACCCTTTCTTTCTCCTCCTCTAACTCTCTCTCCAGTGAAGACAAAAGCCCCAGTAGCCTTGGCTCCTCCTCGAAACAGCAGCTCACCTCTGAGTTCAAGCCTCATAACGCAACTGTGTTAACTGACACTCACACCACTGAAAACATCTCCTCCTCTACCTCCGCCAAAGGGCGCTCCAACCTAGCCCTACTCCGCTCACAAACACCTGTCCTTGGGGATAGGACCCACATGAGCTCCACTGGTTCTCCAGTGCCATACCAGTCCAGCATGCCTGGTCCAATGAGATCCAGTGGGCCTAGCGGGACTGATTCTACTGCTCAAGGGAAAAGCCAGACGTCATCCACTGATACATTTGGTTCTGGTCCAGAGCCAGATCAGCAACAGCTGCAGCAGCAGCTGGGTCCATCTTCTGCCAGATCGAGCCCCATAGATCCCTCTTGGACAGGGGCCCGAGGAGTGTCTGCCTCTCTACCAAGGGGTTATCGCAGGTCAGAGAGCGGCTCACGCCTTTCCACTGGGGTTACACCCCGACCCTTTGGAGCCAAGTCCAGGCTGTCCCTCTCCAGGTCACATGGTGTAGGTACCCTCTAACTGACTTCTCCGTCCTGTCTCATATAGTTTCTTTCTATTTGTAGTGGTCTTTTAGCCCTTAAAAGTATTTAAACCCTAGGCCTTATGTTAAGTGTTCTTTTTGCTATGTCAGTTTAATCAGGACTGTTCTGGGACATCTGTTTGAAAGCGTCAAACTATTATCAGCTGTTGAGTGTCTAAGCTATCTCACAGACTGTGTAATCTATGAATCGGTCTCTGTATGTGTCTGTTCTCTGTCTGTGTCTGCTTTGGCTTTTTGTTTCTGTTTTCCTTCTCGAAATCGATCTTCTCTCTGCCTCTCGCATCAAGCTCAAAGTGGGCATTTTCTCGAGCAGTTGGACATCATTTCGCTGTAAAAGCCCTCATCTAGTTTAGAACACTTGTTTTGATTTTGGTAGTCATTAGTGTATTTTTCTCCTGACAGTCTGTCTTTCGCTCTCGCTCTCTCTCTCTCTCTCTCTCTCTCTCTCTCTTTCCTGCTCTCTCTCTCTCTCTCTCTCTCTCTTTTCTGAAGTACCATTTTCCCTCTCTTTAGGGAGGAGTGTGTGAAAAGGAGGAGGGGTTCAAAAGAGGAATGTTATGTGTGGTGTTCCGTGGGTCGTTTAGTGTTACTCCTCTCTACCTGATCGCCTTGCAGTTCAGATTAATAATGAAACAAGATTGCTCTGCTACTCTGAGCACTCAATGAAACTTGAGCCGTTAGTTGTACTCTCTGTGTGTTTGTGTGTGTGTGTGTATGTATGTGTTCAGGGGCATTTTGTGTTTACACTCTTGACTACTAACTGCTCATCCCTAGCTATGAACCACTAGTGATCAACTGCCTCAGAGCTCTTTCATTAACGACTTTTCCCACATCCTTTTGGTGAATCAAGTTCATTTCTTTCTTTTCTTTTTTTTACTAATCTGTCCTTACTGTTGTTTGATGACTCCCATATGAAGGGATCAAGGGGAACGTCTCCCATAACCACATTCTCACCCCTACTACAGGAGAGGGGGTCTTGGTCCAGTGCCCCACCAAGTTTCAAGGAGGTGAAGGATGGGAGGTTGTCCGCTCCGCCTACGAGGTCTTTAATCTCTAAAATCGACAACAGCGGTCCCAAACAGTTTGTCCCGCCCAATAGTGTGTCTGAGAATGGGCAAACTGAGGTGAGGTTTCATCTGGTCAGGAGATAAAACTGAAATAACTTTTTTTTTTTTTTTCTCCACAACCACTACTAATCATACTTTCCAGAGGATGTCATTGTCTCACTCATTGACCTTATGAATTATCTGCGTCGCTAAAAATGCTTCAGAGGCTCATTCCTCTGGCCGCTAGCCCTCATTTAACACTTTTTAGAAAAACCTTTCTGCGTATAAACAGTCACGCTTCATGAGTCGTGTAAAAGCTGTAGCTGACCATTGCTTCTCTTCAGACTATTTATGTCATTGTGTTGAACGCTAAAATTATATGTGACTTAATCTACCACTACATCTACTGTAATTGGACGCTGTGCTGAAGAGGCATTGGTATGCAATGCTCGTGTGTGTGTGTGTGTGTGTGTGTGTGTGTCTGTGGTGCTGTATTAGTATGTCAAAGTGCTCAGATTTCGTGCAGGAAACTGTTCAGGACAGAAGATCCTCAGGTGTCACCTGTGCTGTTGCTCCTCTCTCTCAGGTGCGTCACAGTGACATGAGAGTTAGTCTGAACCAGAAACCCAACAGCGCCAGAGACTTTGGCTTCCAAACACACTGGGACTCCACCGGGGCTCGCATCACATCCATCCAACCAGGTAAGCTACTAACTTTACCCACTTTTCATCTGTGGAGTCTATCTAAGTCAAGTCAAAGAAACATTTCAAAAAGCATTTTGCCAAATCCTTCAGAGAAAATTACGTCACCTAAGCCAGGTAAGTCCAAAAACATAGTTCAGTGGAATGTTTATTTCACATTGAGGGTAGGTAGAAGGTTAGCCATCATGGAAGTGTATGATTTTGCATGTTCAGTTACGAGTTTGATGAGGTTAATTAGCTTATGTAAAGAAAAGTGTCCCTGTGACTCTCTTGAATCAGGTCAGGAGTTGTTAGTGTTGCATTTCTCAGAACAAGAGACCTGATCTAGGATCAGTTTTGCTTGTCACAATCCTAATGAATACCGTGATCCCAACCAAGGGATGCTGGTTCTAGATCAGCATTTTTACTCTGAGGTGCTTGACACAGAACTATATTGCTATGACTAGGTCCTAACTGCCAGATCACCTTCTCTATGCTGTGAAATAGAGCTTGTTTGAATTTATAAATTGTAGATGGTTTTCTGGTTATTATTCTTGCAGGCATCGTGTCACGTTTACTGGAGTCAGTTACTCTCCAACTAAACTGCATTTAAAGCTTTAGATTGAGTAGCACGTTACAATACTACAGTTGCTGTTTATTCTATTCAGCTTTGCCCCTCTCCCTCATTGTCAACATGCTTTAGTATACAAAGGCTTCATTGTGTGTGTGTGTGTGTGTGTGTGTTTCTCGTCCATACTTGTGGTGTACCGTCAGCGTGCATAGGGTGTCATTCTGAGAATGCTGCTCAGCCATCCTTTGGCTGGCATGAATAATTTATGAGGAACAGTGGGAGTGTGACTCATTTTCCATTAGTCTGATTGGTTGGGGGATTTTAGGCCAGGAGTTGTAGTCCTCAGTTCAAAATTGGCACATGCATGAAAGAGAATGGTAGTCAAATTACTGCGTTATGTGTATGTTTATGATTAGCTGGCATGATTAATATGTTTATTATTACAACACCGGAAAGGGAAAACCTAGGGGGTGAAAGCGAGTTTAGTGAAAACTCAGAGTTAGTTTACTCAGAGTAAGTAGTAAACCTCCTAATAGAAGAGCCTTATAGCATCATTGGGGCTCCTAGTAGAAGAGCCATGCATCATTATAGCATCATCTTCTACTAGGAGGTTTACTTCTTACTCTGAGTAAACTAACTCTGAGTTTCACTAAACTCGCTTTCTGAAATACCCCCCTGGAGAAAAACTCATGTTGTTTATCACTTCTTTGTAATTCTCAGTGCAGTCCGCCACCAATGACAATGCCTGCTTTCTGCTTCAAAATAGACATTGATTAAGCTAAAGTGGAAAGTCATTCTCATCTCAGACGAGTTGTTTTTTTTTTTTTTTTTTGGAGATTCAGATGTTCTTCGTTTGAATGTGTTATCGATCACTCACAGTGTTATACTTGGCCGTGCCCGACAGGCGAAATACCAGTCCTAACTCTTCTAACTCTCACTGTTGCCATGGTGCCCAGGCAGCCCAGCGGAGCTGTGCCAGCTGCAGGTTGGCGATGAGATCCTGGCAGTGGGTGGGCGCAGGGTGGCAGATATGAACTATGAGCAGTGGAAGGCCAGCACGGACGCCGCGCTACAGAAGGGCAGCCTGCTGATGGACGTCCGCCGTTACGGCCAAGACGGTGAGCTCCGTCCACCTTGGACCTCTGGTCACAGCTCTCCACAACTGGTGGATTCCTAATTCTTCGCTGTTGAAGAGTTCATGTCTTGATTACTATGCGTGGTAGATGTGTTCCCATCTATTCCACTTCGCACTGTCAAAAGCTTTTCTGTTTTTTTTTCACCCCTCTTTGTCTGTTTTCTCTCTTGCTTGTCTTTTCTCTTTCTCTCTAAACCTCTGGTGTCCTTGCTTTGAAATTTTTTTTTTTAATGCTTTGTGTTTCTTTTTATGCTTTGCGTAGACAACCGTGTCCGTCAACGGGCCTAGCAGAAAACCTACGGGTCGCTTTCTTTTCTGCACAGAAGCCTTATTGACGCATCGAAATCTGAGCACGAGTTTACCTTTTCATGACCAGAAACCATTCAGATTCACTTAGCTGTTTTGAAAATGTCGTGTGGATGGAAGTATTATTGAATGGTAGTTGGCAAGATATCTTCATTTTAAGATCTCATTCGTGTAGTCCTCTAGCATCATTTCAATGAAGATCTCTGTCTTTCTGTGCTTGTGTCCGACTGTATGCGACTCTGTCTGTGCTTGTATCTGACTGTGTCTGCTCTGGTGTCTGGTGTGAGGGTCTGGTCCTAGAATCAGTGACTTGGTGTTTGTTATTGTATTTCTGGGGGAAGGTGGTCGGTCTGTCAGTCACTTCCTTTTTCATTCGTCTCATTAATTTTTTGGAAGTTTTAGTATCGTGGCAGCAAACAGTAATTTTAGTCAGTAAATGAAGACATTTGTTCTTTACAAGACACAAATTCATTCTTAAAAATTAAATTGTTAAATCCTGCTTTTGGTTTCAGTAATTCATCTTTTGTATGTTTTCTGGGCACGTCATTTGCTGTATTTTAAAGCCAGTCAGCGGTGAGCTCTTTTGGTTCACTGAACATTTTTAAGCTGAAAAGAAAATCCAAATTTGAACTCTTATCGTTCGTACACTTTCTCTGATTGTGAATTCTGCCGTTCTGGAAACTGGACTCAGACTGGGGTAGCGGCCACACTTCCCTCCCATATAAAAGCCATAAGACCATCAATCTGACCAGTGCGGATTCAACACTTATAGGTCGCCCTGACCACTATGTCGATGTGAGGAAGGACTCCTCTTCTGCTCTGGATAGTACAGTGAAACCACAGCTGAATGGCCAGAGTGTTAATGTGAGTATTATTTATGTATTGGGTTTGAACTGAGAGTGAACTGTGGTTTTGTTGGTATCAGACTGTGAATAGCTCATTAGTGACTTTTCACTGCCTCCTGTTGCTAGGGAAATTCATTAAACCATCGTTGGTTGTAAATCTGCTTGCTTTGTGGAATATTATGTGTATTTTTTTAGTGATCATCACGTATTGTCTGTCTACGCCTTGATTTTTCTTTTTCTGCAGGGCTTTTCTTCTAACGTGTTGAACGGAGGTTTGAGTGATGATCCTTTAATTCACAGACACAAAGGTAACGTCAGAGAACAGATTGCATCCTGACCCGCCTCTTAAACGTATTCATTCGTTTTCTTAAACCCGAAAACTCAAACTTTTAATTTTCAGTTTTTCTTTTCCGTTTGAACTACTTTAGAATATCTCTATAATGATCTCTTGTTGTCTGAACACAAGCCTTCTGTCATTTTTACCTGCTGTCAGTTCTCACAAAGACACAAGGGCAGTCATGAAATACGCAGGTGACACATCCCTCACTCATTTTTTTTAAACGTCCATTTCCTCTCTGTGCTTCCTGTGTAGAGTACGAACTCATAGCATTGAAAAATCGTAAAAGGAGGTCAGAGTTCTTTAAGCGGAAAGGTAACAGTCGTTATCCGTGCTTGCTACGGTGGGGTTTTACTCAACGCCAAAATTGGGTTATTGGTCCTCCTCTGTTAATTCATAGACAACAGTAATTATTTGAAGCTGCAAAAAAAAAAAAAAAAAAAAATCAAAATACTTCCATTGTGCACGGTGCCAGGGTGTCATTGCAAGACTTTGTCATTCCTACTGCTCAGATGTAATTGAGCACATCTCTCGCAAAGCCACATCTTGCTTCTAGTGTGCTGCACCCGCTCTCTTTAGATGCTCAGTTTCCTTCCTGTTCTCTGTCATGTCCCGTGCCCCCTGTGTGTCTTGTGGCAACCTGCAGATGACTTAATTACATAATGCCATCCCCTCCTGCCTCTTGTTTTTTCATGTGAAGACTTCAAGACTTTATGCCTCAAAGGTAGCAGATACAGCTTCATGCACTGCTAATGTATGTGGTTTGGTTGGGCCTTGTTTTGTTCCCTTATGACTGACTATGGTAGAGTATTGAACGTAATGATGCAAATCCTTTACCTCGCCCTCAGGGTCGTCAGGCTTTGTCGTCAGCTCTTCGGTCTATCTTTGTGGTAAATGAGACCCACATGTGTGTTGTGTGCTGTGTTCAGTAGCCATGTGGAAAAAAAAAAAATAAATATATATATATATATGTGTGTGTGTGTGTGTGTGTGTGTGTGTGTGAACCAGGCTTTGGCACAGGTGGGATTTCAGATCTGCCACTGGGTTATGTCATTGCTCCCATCATGATTAAAGTTGACTGAATTTGATGTCTGAATGAAAAAGTAATGTTTGTGAAGAGCAGTTGTATGTACGGTTCTCTGGCACATTGTGACCTGGGATCTTGCCTTTGCTTTTGCCTGTTCACTCTTCTTAAATCAGAAGCAGTCTTGAGTGAGATTAATGGACTGTTTTGAGGGACAGTTCATGACTGATGCATGAGAAGAAATGCTTCTATGACGTTCTAGAAGTCAACAGTTCAGCATGCATGAGTTAGGATGTGCTAAACACACCCTTGGTCCGGGTAGTGTTGGTCAAAAAACCAAAATGTCATGTGACTTATGTGTGCTTTCATCCTTGATGCCTTTGAATGAAGTGTGTGTGTGTGGGGGTGTGTGTGGAGGGGGGACTGAAAAGCTTTATGTGCTTTACAGCGTGCTATTATGTTTTCTGCTTTCGATTTTAAATTTTTTTTAAGTTAACTCATTCTGGTTTATGATTTTCTCTTTCTTTTTGTTTTTCTCTGTTTCCTCCCAGGAGGCTCTGAGTCGGCCATATCAGACGTAAGTCAGAGGTCATTCTGCGTATAGAGATTCCTCGCCTTTTTAATTTTTTTCCTGTATTAAAACGCCGCCGATATAATAAAACTGTATTTCGTATTTATTTGTTTGTGCTAAACATCAGTTGAAGGTTCCCTCCATCGGTGCCTCCTCCTCCTCCTCCCCTCGCTGGTCCTGGGACTCTGAGGTGGAGCGCAAGCGGCAGGAGAAATGGCAGATGGAGCAAGAGCGCCTCCTGCAGGTAAGATGAGTGTAGTGCAGTCGTTTCGTATCTCACTTAGTGTATTTGTTCGGCTACTATGGTTGAGGAAAACATTAGTTATAGCCCTTCCAAACTGCTTTTGAAAAACTCGGGGATAGACTCGTCTAGCTTGCCTACCCTAAACCACCTCTCTGATGCATGATTTAGCGCTGAAGTGAACTCCGATCGGTGAAGTGGCATTTTACGAGGCCTCTGGTGATCATATGTTGAACCAGCTTAAGGGGTGAGCATAATTCTGAGCATAATGTGTTTATCTGCTCCATAGGAGAAATGCCGGCGTGATCAGGAGAGACTGGAGGAGGAGTGGAGGAGAGCACAGCGGGAGGCTACAGGGGAGTATGATCCCGCTGAGGTGAGGGAGTCATTGAATCGCTTCTCTGCTTTTTCATACATGAGTTTTATTTACACTACACTCAATATCAGGGGGTAATTCATCACAACATGCACATCTGTTTTGTGGTTTCAGTTAAGAATATGACTATGGTGATTTCTGTTGCACATAATGAGGGAAATCTGCAAATCTAAAATTTATATATATATATATATATATATATATATATATATATATATATATATATATATATATATATATATAATGTGTGTGTGTGTGTGTGTGTGTGTGTGTGTGTGTGTGGTGCTACATTTATTTTCTCTTTCTTGTTGACTCAGGAGCCAAGATCCATGGGACTGACCAATGGCTACAGTGACTTTCGCTCTCCAGTCCCTCCCTCAAACCAGTCCACCAGTCTCCCTTACTTTGCGTCCAATCAACATGCAGAGGAGATGCAAGCACGAGACAGAATGTCTGTACGAATTGCGTCTGTGGCCAAGGTCAAGGAACACACCGATGGCCCGGCTACAGGAGATCAGTGGTGAGAGAGAGAGAGAACCAACTTGTGTGAACCTGAGAACAGATACATCCATCATTTACCTGACAGTACATTGATCCGATTACGCTGTTTATCACAATGGCCACAACAAGAGGATACAGTGTTCCAAGCTATAGTAACGAACCTACTTGCTAAGCTGCTCTTGGACTCAAACTACTCAAACCCAGTGCTTAGAGTTCTAGAGGAGAGTTCAAGTGTGTAGCTTAGCAGCATATCTGAACAGACATCCCTTCTAGCTAGTCACACTGTGTTTTGATAAGCGCTAAATGCTAACACTATGGATGTTTTTGGTGCTGCTTTTTTTTATTGCCCTTTTTCTGAGAGCGCCCTCTGCTGTTTCTTTCTCCTTCGCCTGCTGTTTTCTCTGGTGTCATTTCTGCTGCTGGTATGGCCTTGGCTCAGCTCTGACGAGTCTTATGAATTTGCAGCGCTTACTGCCTCAGACAGGTTAGTCTGCGTCAGTGCTGTTGAATGCAAACATGTAAACCTTTTTTTGCTTTTTTTGTTTTGTCTTTTGGACTGCTCTGAAGATGTCAAAGTATTTCAGAGACGCTCAAAGCTTTTGCTTATTTGCCGGGAGAATCTATGGTGTTGGTTTACTGGCCACAGCTTATCCGTTCAGATAAGTGTTTAATGAGTTGAATGGTGTTTTTTTTTGTTTGTTTTTTTTTCAGGAAGAAATCCAAGTCCACCCCATCACTTCAGGGCATTTTCAGTCAAGAGACAAAAGGTCCACTTTTTTCCCTTTTATGAAATCTCGTTTGTTGCTTATGTTTATTTGGGGGGGGGGGGGACCATATCACTTCCAAAGTGAACCATATCACTTTGGAGTGTAACTGTCACCTTGTTGGGTGACAAGTGTTGTGAATGTGACTGTATTCTGATTGATTTGTAAAGGTATTAAGAGACCAGATGAGGGGAAAAAAAAAAAAAAAAAGACATGGTCTTCAGTGATTTGTCAGGTGAACGTGACCCTGTCTTCTGATTGGTTCTAGGGGCCTTAAAGGATCTGGTAAAGAAGAAAAGGCAGATGTCTCAGGCGGAGCGGGAGCGTCTGCAGCTACTGGAGGAGATGAGGAAGAAAAATCATCTCCTTACCGACAACAGCTGGATACGCCAACGCAGCAGCAGCAACATCTACAAAGAGCCCATCACCGTGGGAACGCCATTCAGGAGGTCCGTCTCTTTGCCCAGTCAAACGCTGGGTTCTCCAGACCTTTTATTTACATTAAAAGTATAACTTTTCAGCTTTTGTGTAAGATGTGAAGAAATGGTCTTTATCCATCTGAAGTATTATAGTATTTTACTTATTGGGACTCCTCATTGTTATTGAACCGGCTGTGTTATTTTCTTCAACACTAGTTATGACCAGTTCATTATTCTTTGTGTTTCTTACTTTGTTCTCCCTTCCTATTGTCCAATCAGCAAAATCACCACTTTTCTCTTGAAAGGCACTTTTTCAGGCAGCTTGGGTTGAGCCAAAAATTAGCAGATAAAAATACCACTTTGTTTGAAGCTTCAGACTTTCTGACTGTAGGTTTTTCAGGACAGGCATTCAAACCAAGATCCTCTTTAACATTTGAACAACATTTCCACTTTTTTCTTAAAGCCCATGTTTTTGGCACGTGCCTACAGAAGTGACCCTGAATTTTTGAGTTGTCTTTTAATTATTATTTTTTCTCCGCCAGTTTCATTGAGAAAATGAATCAAGTTGGAAAGCACTGAAATCTTGTCAAACACTGAATTAAGGACCTTAGCTAGCAGTGAATTCAGTTGGCTCTCCTGTGTGGTTGAAATGTTAGCAGTCATATCCAATCTCTCAAAGCAGCATGGAGGTATCACAAACAGTGTATACATATAAAAAAAAAAAAAAAAAAAAAACATTAGACATTTGATAGTCATGACTGGTTATTTTTCACAGACATGAATCTCTGGAAAACCTCCACTCCAACAGCTCTTGGGTCAGGCCTTTTTCCTCCTCTTCGAACCCTCGTCCTCACTCAGCCATAGGGAACGTCGGCGCTTTCCGAGGCCCCGGGCGCTACAGCGTGGGCCCTTCCGCTTCGTCCAGCTCCTTCAGGCCGAGCCCTTGGTCTTACTCCACTGCCGCCTCCGCCACCCCTCCTCCAGAGGAGTCTACCACTGGGTCTCACCCCAACTTGGCAGAGCACGGCAGGTAAGAGGCACTCACGGTCCTGGTTCAGCGTTTTTTGGCGTTACGTACGTGTAGACCCTGGTGTCACCTACAAGATACTCGGAAGACGTCACGCTGGGAGAATGATCCATAGAATTGTTCGTATTTTATATTATGCAATATTTCCAGTGTGCGTGTGTGTGTGAGAGAGCGAGAGAGCGATAGAACGCGCTCGTAGAGTTCCGTGTTCTAAATGCCTTAATGCCCTCACGAGAATTCTTTTCAATTGTTCTCTTCAACTTTACAAACACTTTTCTGCTTACACGTATGGTTCACCACTCTGAGAACACAGCGGCGTGTGGTCATTTTGCGGTTCTGACGTTCACGTTCCGTGCTGCAGGGTGGTGAGTGGGAGACAGAAGTGTTGGCGCTGTAAACTGCCTCTCGGCAAAGGCGCGGCCATGGTCATCGAATCTCTGGATCTCTGTTTTCACTTGGGTTGTTTTAAGGTGAGCCAGGCACTGGGAGATTCGGCGCTTCTAGGCCGACGTCGCTGGTCCAACGCTCAGTCTGGTGGGATGCTAGGACTAACCATCTACCCCGTCAGCCCTCTGGAATATGAGATAATTCTCCAATCGATACTAACCTCATAGTAGTGTGTTTGGTACAGAGGTCAGAGCACATGTGAGTCTGTCTGGGTATGAGAAAGGGCAGAGTCATGCTGGAATAAGCATAGGAGATTTTAGGTGGATAACTTAATGTATTTTTTTTTTTTTGAATCTCCGTAATACTTACGGAAAAGTAATCCTCTTAAATGACAGTCATTTAAGAGGAAGTGTTCTTTCTTTGAGAATTGCAAGAGTTTGAGACAGGGTAGAAGAATATTTCCACACCTGAACATGACAAAGATGCAACAGTGGAATAAAACTTCAGTCAAAATGTAAAAACAAACCAACAACAAAAAAAAAGATGTTGAGATTGAGCTGTTGCGTTAAATTCTGATATTGGGACTTCTATGGTTCCCAGAGATGCCACATGTGATCAGGGCCTCTGTGTCAGAATTGTCTGTCGTTTTTTTTTAATTGACGCCCCTCCCTTCACATTACAGCAGTCAGTTCCCCCCCCACCCCACCCTCCCATCCCAGTACACATCAGTCGTGGACCGCCTCTGTTTGGAAATATCCTCTCTGCATTTCCTCTCGCTCAATCCACTAACAATAATGACACTTTTCAGATTTCATCATGGCCGCTCTTCCTCATGGGGTCTCGGATCTCTCTGTTTCTCTGCTCTGGTGGAAGGGGCTTAAACGCAGGCTCCGCGGATCACAGTGCAAACTCATTTCTCTGGTGTCTGTTTCCTCACAACTGCCTATTGCACTGTTCACCTCTGTCTATGGATATGAGTTTCAGTGAAGGGTTCACTGAGCTGATCTGGGAGCTGGAGCGCTTGCCTTTGGAATGAATTTTAATTAAGAGACGGACCTGCTCTACTGTTCTTGATTCAGCTGTAATTTAATTCTGTCGTAATGAAGTCCAACTGGGTGTTACGGGGTTTAGATAGCAAGCTCAAATAGTCTTCTTTGCCAGCTGTAATTGGGTCAAATGAGTGTGTTAATCTTGTTGGTGAGGTGTGTGTGTGTGTGTGTGTGTGTCCTTAGATAGCATCGAAATGACCTCATGTCTCACTCTGCTTTTTACTATTTATTTTGGTCCTCAGTGCATTAGCTGCATGCGAGAGCTCGGAACCAGATCTGAATCTGGAGCCCAGGTCCGGATCAGAAACAAGCAGCTGTTCTGTGATTTCTGCTACGCCCGACTCCGAGGTGAGAATTTGTTTCGACAGAACTGACACGGCCACACACGGAGCCAGAGAGAACAGTACAGTCAGTTCCAGACTGGGAGGCTGTTTGTTTGGTTTGTTTTCCTTCAGTGTCTCGGGAACAGTCAGAAAACAGAGTTCATACAGCACTGCTGATTACCCACAACCCCAAAAAATTAAAATGATTTCAACCCCCCCCCCCCCCCCCCCCCCCCTCACTCCGAGTAAAATAAAAGAGAGTACTCTGTTCCGTCTCAGTGAGAATACTTGAGGATGGTGTTTTTGATACCTAGCTGACACATATATTTTTGCTGAATTGTAGCAACTTGAAACCTGGGTTGTTAACTTGTGAGGTCCACCATAAACAGTAACCTCGTGTGTTCACTTGTGTTGAAATGTTTGCATCCCATGTGCGACACTATTTAAAAATCCCTCTCTCTTTCTCGTCCAATAGTCCGTCCCGGCTTCCCCAAGTGATGAGCCTACACCAGAGAAGACTGAGGAAGAGAATTCTCCAGAAACAATCTTGAACATAGAACCTGTAAACACAACGTACACTGAATCCTATACTCTCACTCAGTAGTTTTTCTTATTAGATTTTTCATTTGTTATCCATATCGATATTGACAGATGCGTTCACATAGGATGCGTAATCTCAATATAAATTGAGAAAATGTACGTGAAACTTTCCTTATCACCTTTTGCACTTCACAGTCTTAAAGAATGAATAGAATGTCGTGCTTTGCAGTTGGTTTGAACTTTGAACTTCTTTCTATGCAGTGAATCTTGTCTGATAGGTCTTCCATCAAATGAGCGTTTCCAAGCTATGCCACTCAGGTCTGTGTGGGCTAATCTCGAATAATTGTGTCTTAACTGGTGTGACTGGCAACTGTAAGTGATTCATCTAACTCTGTGTCTGAAATGTATTTAATGTGAAGTTTGTGTGAGTATGTGTAGAGAATATTGTCTTCAGATCATGTTTTGGGGTTTTTTCCCTCTTTTTTTTTCACCTAAACTGTATGAGATTATTTTTGTTATGCAATGAATGTTAGCATTTCCTCGCTAAGACAGATTAATATATATTTAATTCTATTTATTAGATATTTAAACACACTGATTTAGCAAACATGCACCATTTTCTCCTTTCATAATTTTTCGTAAAATGCACATTGTGTTGGTTGAGAGAGTTGTTTGAGCAGATGTTCTGTTGGAACTGAATTAATGAGGAATTGCACCATGTCTTTACATGACCTTTTCAATGTTTGTTTGTAAATAAAAGGATCCCATATGCATTTTATTTAGAAAATCAGTTTATGATGCAACTGTGTCTTTAATTTTAATGGTATTTTTAATGTCCACTAGATGGCAGTCTTGCCTCCAACACATGGCAGTCAAGGGTCTTCTGTGATGCTAAAAATAGTCACACGTCGGGGTTTATATACCTTTCAGGGTTTAGCTGTGGTCTGACTGTGTTGACCAGGGGACATACTCTAGCCGACTCCTCAGTGAATGGTAAACAGTTTCACTGGCTGTCTAAAAATCTTCACGCCATGATGTTGTCTCCTGCTGCATATTCATAACAATTTCAGCACTGACTTGTTAATTCAAGTGAGGCGACAAACATTTCCTGTCCTTTCAGTTATCAAGTAGTTTTACGGTCAAACTTGTGACTTTGGACTCTTTGAAAATCCAATCCACAACTGCTCCACCATCAATCTCGATCTAAGCACCGCTGTTTTAGAATTGGTAGGCTAACTATAGTTAGCATCTCTGACTTCAAACATAGCAGTTACTCTTTCCTAGCCCCAGTCTTCAGCTAGTGCCATCTGCCACATTTAAAAAAAATGTAGTTTTAAAGTTCTTAACTCAGCTGGAAACAGGATGAAGTACGGAAGTCTGTATTAGAATTCTTTTTTTTTTTGCTCAGCAATGTACCACCCAAATATTTGACTCTGACAGTTTAGTGTCTGCCCACATTACCCAGAAAGTCATACATGCTGAAATCCTAATTGGATCAATTAAGGAGTTGCCAGGGGAGCGCTAACGGATACCAAACGATCAGGGTAGAAATCTGAAGCCCCAGACTGGAGCTCTCACTTCTCATTTAAGCAACCTCTGCCGCCCCGCACACTAATTCTAGCTGTTTCCACGAGTGTAAGCTGGTGAACGTGATCTCCTGCCTTCCTGCCAAGCGGAGTCTCCAAGCGGAGTCACATCAGTCGCTGGCTAACCTGCTTTGTCATGATAACAAAATAAAGTCCTTTTAGATCTGCATTTTCCCCTTAGCCAGCTCTCTTCTTCTGTTTTTTTTTTTTTTTTCTTTTCTTTTTTTTTTTTTTTTTTTCGTCCTTGACGTAACACAAACACCCTTGCTGCATGGGTCTAAATTGGGTGGGTGTATTGATTGCCAAATTAGCCCCACCAATCTTGTTCCTTTGAGGACCGGTGTGAAGAGCACCAGAGGGGAAGGAGATCATAGGCACTGCTTAAGACGATTGACAGGACGGGGGATCTTTCCCTTCTGGTTTGTCCTCTTGACACTCGTCTTTTTGAAAAGCTTTTTCCTGGAATTGTTGTGAAAGCAGCAGAATGTGGGAAGCGGGGCCGAACCCGACGTGTTCACAACATACTCGACAATGGGCACTTTTTTTTTTCCTTTCTTTCTTTCTTTCTTTTTTTTTTTTTTGCATGCAGTTCAATTATTTCAAATGTGGAGATAAGGGTCACAAAGTTGCCTGTGAATCATTTTTAGAAACTTTTCATGATCTGCTGGGAGAGAATGAAGTTCACTCTTCCTCTCCAATTTAGAAACAAACTCGCTCAACCTTTTAGTTTGTTGAATCCAATGATGTTTCACATGGAAGACTGGTTAAATTGAATAAAGGTGACTTTTGTTTACTTCATTTTTTTTCCTCCTATCTTTATTCCATTAAAAGATACACTCATTGCATCTTGAATTATTCATTGTTTCTCAAATTGACTTTGAAGAAGTCCTCTCTTTCTTTTACCCATTTGTGTTGGCATTTAACGTGCGTCTCTTTCCAAGGGTGTTTTATACCTCCTCCTATTTTAGCCTTTTCTGGGTAATTCAAAGTGTGTGCCCTTTCTTAAGGGCACTGTAGCCATACACTGTACGTGCTCACATTGAGGTGCATACCATTAAGGTCAGCGCTCAGTTTAGTTAACCCGTACCTAACCCCTGGTGACTGAATTTAGGTCAGACCAGTGCATTTCCATAAGCATTTGAATGTTCTCTCCAGCACTTCGTGTTGCTGTAAACTGCTATGCTGTATGCCCGCTTTGTTACAGGTTTCACTTTCTCCACTCTAGTATACAAAGATTTACCATGGAACTGCTCTGTCTGTAGGATTTAATCCGGGTCAGTTTAACCCGTCCTTCCCTCTGTTCCGTTCTGTAGAGAGTGTGTTTAAATAGTACACTTCAATGAGACAAACAGTGAGTGTTTTTCCCCCTGGTCTTCCTTTCCCACGATGGTTAATCTACTGTAATCTACTGTAAACACTGAGGGGTGATGCCCTCATGCCAAATAAAATGGAAGTAGATACGGTGAAGACATGTCAACCTTCGCAGTACCCCACGGAATTCATTTTTTGGTCCAGAACTCAGAAGTACAGCATACATCCTCTACACACAAAATGACCGATGCCTAAGGCCAAATGCTGTAAGTATGAAATGTTATTAACCGTTCGTCAGTATGTTAGAATAATGTAAACCAATCTAAATATAGGATAAGCGCTGATCTATGAAGGCCTTTAAAACGTTGCTTAAAATGGCAATTTCAAAACACTGTCATAGAAAATATTGCGTGCAATTTGTAGCCGTCATCTCATTTCTCAGATTACTTTAAGCCCTCTCTTCAGACTAAACATTAACAAGGAAGTTTGACAGGCCCTTGTCTCGGCACGGTGACGGACGAATTTTTTCTTTTTCTTTTTTTTCTTTCTCAGTGTTTGTGCATTTAAATTGCTGTTTTAAATTGCTTTGACTCCATAAATTACCCCATTAACAGGTGGTTCATTGTACTGAAAGGTAAAAAAACCTTCCATTCCATTCTTCCATTCACACAAACTGAATTTGAAAGTTGTGGAAACGAGTTTTTAAACACACACTTAAAATGTAGATGTTTAAAAGTTAATTGTTAGGACTGGCCCCCCCCCCGGAGAATTGAATTCAGATGTATGGTACAGTGGGACTTGCATAATTTGCAAACGCCATTGTGTAATTCCTTAGATTAGATTAAGCTGTTGTTAACCAGAACAACACATTTGTAACTTTAATGGTTCAAAATGTCTGTTCAGGATGGAACATCTTTCCTAATTCTCCTGAGACCTCAGGTTCATACACAGGAAAATTCAATTCATTGTAAATTTGGGATCTGCTTCCTCTCCACCAGAAACAATGTAGAGATATTTAGGCATTAAACTAGTTTTATGTCCTGCCTGCTCTCTCTCTCTCTTTCCTTTTGTTTTTGGCGTTTTCTAGCCCTTTTAAAGAAGTTTTACGAGCTTACCCCCACCTCCACCCCACCCCCGCACACGCACACGCGCACGCGCACACACACACACGCGCGCACACGCACACGCACACACACACACACACCTACACCTTGCTGAGACATTTTTAGGTCTGCATCTCCTGTGGTGGTTTTTCAACTGGGTCTTTTTTTATTTGTGGGGTTTTTTTTTTTGGGGGGGGGGGGGGGGCTCATTGTGCTGGACATTTCTAACGAGAGAGACAAAAACACACACTTGATAGGGTTCGAGTGTACAGTTCGTGGCGTATTATATTTGTGCTGTGAAAAGGAAGCATTCTTTAAACATGTGAAGTGCATGACATCCAGTTCCCATTAGCACTGAGTCACCTCTTGCTCTCTTGTGTGTCTCCGACATCCTCCCGTGAGTAATGTTAGAAAATGATGCATTTACCTTCTGGAAATTCTTTAAACGGCTTATTACCAGCGTAACACTATTGCATCCGACCTCTTCACATGAAAAATGAAAGAGTCAAAGGTGTACAACAGTTGTTTAAGTATAAAAAAGGAGAATGTTTACATCTCCTTGGTCATTTTAGTGATTTGTCAAGACGGGTGATGGTTCATTTTATAATAACTCACTGTGTAACAAAAACATGTTAGATATTATTATCCATTTGTGAGTGCAAAACCAGTTCGTGTCACCCCCGCCACCCCCCCCCCCCCCCCTTGCCCCGCCCTCGCCCGTCCCACACCCTTCACTAGTTATTCTTTGGAAAAATAAGAAATGTAAAAATAGAAAAAAAAAACTTTGAAAAATGTGTACTTTAGCCTTTGGAAGTGTTTTTGCATAGTTTTAATCAGATTAGATTAAAAGACAAGGCCCTGTTTTGCTTCACAATGACCATTTACCCTAATGATTTAAATACAGGTTATGGCTATTGTCAAATTCTTGAATTCTCCTTTCGTGGTTGTTCAGAGGACTGGAGGGTTGTGGTTTCGAGTGCTTGGTCAGCACCATAAGGAACTGGTGAAAGGTGACCTTTCCATTATGTGCCTCATTTCCCTTTCAAGAAAATGCTAAGAAAATGAAACCAGTGTTGATTCCTGAGACATGTATTGTAAAAAGATTTTATATAGAAATTGTTATTAGATGCTGTCAGAGTTAGCAGAGTGAGCTCTGCATGGCCTAATAAGGAAGCTTTTTTTTTTTTTTGTGAGACAATGTTGAATGTACTTTTGAAATTTCTTACATTTGCTGTGCAAATGTGAAGAAAAAAAAAAGAATGTTCTTTTGACAGACCTAACCTGAAGGTTATTTTGCTCTGGGGGAAAAGACACTTAGACCAAGATCAATCACAGCATCAATCTCATTCCATTCTCCTCTCTCATTCACCTGGCAATGTCTCTAACTTCATCAAATGTGTTTGCAGCCCACAGAACCTACCCTACTGCCTTCATAGATTGAAGAGGGCAATTTCACCGCATGAGGTGTGTGTGTGTGTGTGTGTGTGTGTGTTTGTGTGCCATTTGGTAGATTGCCTTGGCACTAAAGAAAGGGTGCCCACAGCTCAGTCCTTCTCCTCCATGATGGCTCTAAATAACCTATTTATTTCTACTCTCTCTCTGAACTGTGACATAGCTCAAAATAATGGGCGGGTTTTCATGAACCTCAGTCAAAAACCCATCAATACGCAATCTTCACCATTCATCTAGGAGAGAGAGAGAGAGAAAGAGAGAGCGTGAATAACGGTCTGTGTTTCAGAGGTAAAAAGAGGAAGCTAATCACTTTGACCCAGGTTAAGGCATAGATATAGCCGGGTCATGATCACTCTTGAAAACAGTCAGAGAGATAAAAGAATGAATGGAGAGAGAGAGAGAGAGAGAGAGAGCAAGAGAGAGGGAGAAAGAAAACACACGGCTTCTTATGTAGAATCATAATATGAACTTTGATGGAAAAAAAAAAGGATTAAAATGAGCCCTACAAACTGTTTGTATGCATACGGTAGGTATCTGCAAAGGCCTCTGGAAACTTAGAGGAATTAGAATATTTTCCAGGAAAAACACATAGTTGGCTCTCGTCCCTGGCCCTCTGCCTGGTTGATGTCTTGGCAAACGCTCCTTCGGTTTTTTTGGCCTCGCGAGAAGCTTACCACAGCCATTCCGCTAGAGAAAAGTATAATGTATCCAATGCAGTGTTTACACGAATTTAAACGTGTCCCCACATACTCTGAGGAAGCTCACCACACCAGGCCCAGAACATCTTTTCCGCCAGCCACACTCCTCCTAAAGGTCAAGATCTTTTGGGAGGAGTGTGGTTGACCCGACAGGAAGAAACCCTCTATTTTTGTGGCTTTTCTAAGACAATGCTCAGCTCTCTATGGATATGAAACATTAATGCAGGAATTCGGCGGTTTCTTGCATGCAGGACAACATAAATTTTATGCAGTTTTATTGTATGTTTTGCATGTGCCGCAAAAACTTTAATTAGCAGACGCACGCCTTTTAAAAGAACCACGGTAGTAAAAGCATTCTTCCCGGCCCTTGCTGAATATTGCTCTGAACTGCATGTAACTTTTGCAGAATGAGCTGAGTTTTGATGAAGAAAGATGTGGTCTTCCACTAAGAATGACTGGCAAAAGCAAATGGTGCAAATGAGACATTTACTGTAAGTGACCTGGCCGTAGTTAAAAGGCCCAACTGAGCGTTCGTGGTCTGACGGAATGAGGTCACCTTGAGGTCGGTCTTCAACCACGGTAACTGCCTGTTACCATAGAAACGGCACAGGGAAGAGGGCAGCTGGGAATAGTGCGGAAAGGTATGCCGATGACTCACCAGAGACGTGCGCGTTTGTGTGTGTGTGTGTGTGTGTGTGTGCGTGCGTGTGTGTGTGTGGGAGGGAGCGCTCCTTGGAGCTTTTTCGAATGACTGCTTTGCTGAAGATTAAGCTGAGTTTGCTTTTGTTTGATTAAAAAAGGAATTTATTTAAAGCCTCAAGGACCATTGTCATGTTATAAATAGAGAAGAAACGAAGGATGAAGTTTCATCAAGCAATAAAGTTTTTACCTCACATTTCGTCCTTAGGCAATTCTGCAGCACTAAATGTCTCTAAATTGAGCAATTTCCTTTAAACAGCAAAGTTTTCAGAGTACAATGACCACTCTTTGTCATTAACAGTGGGGGGAAATACTTGTTTATAACGACCCCTTGCACTCTCTTGTGCAGAATTGAGGAAATTGCAGGATTTTATGTTATTACTTTGTTGTTTAAGAGTTGCTAATTAAATCTGATGAGACTCTCAGTAGAGCTTCCAAATGTCCCTTATACTGCTGAATTCTTGAGTAAACGGACCGGAAAACGCTTTTAGACTTGGCACACATCACACTCACACAATAAGTGTTCAGGTTTTAAATTGCGTTCAACCTTTAGGCTACCTCAGAAACCAGTCTAACGTAAACTGAACATTTCAAAATATGCTCACACTGTTTGGGAGTATTTCACCAAATAGTCATTCAGCTTTCGACCATACGTTCATTACAACGCTACCCTCTAGAAATGTTCTTTCTTAGACTTAATCTGAACCGACTTCCTTTTTCTGGGGTTAATTTTACAAAGTCATTCATAGTCATTCTAAGTCTCAGCCCTAATGGGTCTATTCACATTCGTTTAGACTTCAAAAGGTACTGCAGCCCAACCAATCAGATCACGGCACTTCCTCTGTGCTAGACATTCAGGCTTGCTGTTCCTTGTCTCTTACATTTTTGTGAGAAAATTACATCAGTTTATCCTTTTTTTTAAAAAAATTTTTCACCCGCACCAGCCCACCCCCCACCCCCTCACCCCCCTGCAGTATCCAATGTCAAGGAAGAGCAAAAGCCTTTTCGGGACACACTGCCTTTTGTAGCACGCAATTCTCTATTTTCTTCTTCCGAGAAACTGGGAGTGAATTAAACTTGCAGCCTTCTGGAGTCATACACTTTAAGTTCACTTCATTGACTGAGACAGAATCTCTATTCATACCACGTCATCCCCCCCCGATTGTTGAATTTTATTATCTGTCATTGATTCATCTTTTTGAACCATACTGAGTACAATTTGAACAGTTACCCAAAAGGACTTGGTGTCCTTTCATGAACAGTTCAGACGCTTTCAGTAAAGAATGAAGGCTAATTGCGTGCCTGTGCTTGCTCTCTGCATCATTTGATTTCTAATGAGACGCACTGTTCACAGTGGGTTGCTGGCGGTAGACATTCTTGGTTGATTGTGTTTTCGGAGGGGTTTTTTGTTTTGTTTTGGGTTTTTTTTTTTTTTGATTTGCGCCATAGCAATTTCTTATCAGGTTTTATTTTTATTACAAATATGCCTTTGTGTTCACAGACAGCAAATAACAAATAGAGACCTGCTGCGTAAATACAACCTTTATTCAAAATGTAAAAAAAAAAAAAAAAAAAAAGTTGCCCAAGAAACAATGGTTAACTGCAGTATGGGGTCTATTGTGGATATGTCTATGTATCCATATAAAGACCATTGATGGACGCGAATCCATAATGTCTTCTTTTTCTGTTACCTTTCTAATTTCTTTTTTCTGGTCAATACGGTCAACATCTCAAGCTTCTCTACCAGCCGGAGAACGAGGGAGATAACAAAACAGCTGATTGACGTTATTGAACAGCGTTTGAGTTTCGCCGACTTAGATTACACTGATGAATGCAAACCAACACCACAAACAACATACAGACTATCCTAAAATGTGGTCCAGCATACTACACTCTCATCTATCTCTGGCAGAAAGACAGCGTAGCCCCAAAAATAACCATGTGCAACCAGTATCCACTCCATTCTAAACAACCAGATGGGAAACTTCATATCTTGCGTGTGAAAGCCCGGGATTTAAGGATGGAGATCAGAGAATAAAGACGGTGGTTTTGCGGTGAACTTATCTTATGATTTCTGTGACGAGCTTTGTGATGCTATTTAAGGCCGTGGTAAAAGATCAAAAGGCTCTGGGTTTTTTTAATTTCCTTTTTTCCTCATCGTCCCATCAATATGCCCCTTAAAGATATTTTTGACGTGACGGGAGGACTGAGCAGTGGAGGTAATTATTCCGTAACACGGGAGGATATCTGTGTATCTTCATACGATCAAAATGATGAAATAAGTGAAGCAGGACCACAGAAAAGTTCCCCTTTTTCATTTCCTCTGTTGTCATCTGCAGTAGGTTTCATTTTTTTAAGTCTGTTATTAGACGTACGGGATATGTAATATTTTCTTTCTTTTTTTAGTTAGTCGAGAATAACGCACCCCACCCCCCGTGGTATCGGACTTTAAAGCTGAGGGATGAAACCTTTGACAGATGGGAAGACCACAGCTGTCTCTCTTCCCCATCCAGTGACACACAGACAGGCCGGAGGCTCCTCCAACCACAGACACAAACATGTCACATCTCAGCTCCCTGTGGGGATGCAGCCTATATTTACTTATTGCTGCAGTATTGATGTGGAGAAAATGTTATGTAAGAGGAGACATTTATACTTTATTTCGTACTTGGTCAAGAAACTGGAGAGTGCTGTAACCAAAGGGGGGGGTGGTCGGGGGAGGGCGGGGGGGGGGGGGGGGGGGGTTCTCGGTGGTTTTATCAAGTCTGAATTCATCTGAAATATAAATAGACCATTGTGCGTAAAACCATGTGCCTCACAATGAATCCAGTGAATCATGCATGTGTTGTGTGTGCGTGTGTGCGTGTTAAAAGCCATAAAAAAGTGAACGTTACTATATTTTACTCAGTGGTGGTAAGTCTACTGAGATTTATAAGTACATAAAAGTGACTTTTATCAAAGGCCTCTCTGATCATATCAGACCTTAAGACAAGGGGGAAATCGAGGTGGCCGGTAATTGTCCTCCTGAAAATCTGATTTCATCTCATAAACAAATGACGCTTGCCCAGATAAACACATTGTGCAAGGAAAGAGGCAAGCACAAACAAAGCAACTCCAGTCACTTTCATTAAGGACGATATGAAAAAAAAAAAAAAAACCCCAACAAAACACAGAAAGGTTGGGACTAGGTGGTCAAGTCGTCTTCCTCATCCTCGTACGTCCCTTGCGTCACGCGTTGCCATGGGGACCTGTCACCGTTTGTAACCGCCCCTCATTCGACTGGGAGCATTAGGCCACGTTTCAACTGACACTAAGAAATGAGAAACCTCTAATCTTTGCCGGATACGGGCTCGGGTTCCAAACAGGTCTGTTGAATGTCTTCCTTACTGGAGCCCTTAGAACCGGTTAACACTGTCCAGACACATAGGATGGAGACAGACAGAATGGCTAACATTAATAGCCACACCCATGTTATGTTGATATATCGTCACTAGGGGTGCTGTGGAGCATTTGTCAGACTCTTGGACAGAGGCAATCTTCTGAGACAACGATGTGCTGACAATGGAGTGTTTACCCCTAGAGAGCTGGAGAGATGTAAGAGAGAGGCGATAAGGGGGTCCTCTGTTCTGCTAGCACCCTCTCAAGGATCCTAACATTTGCTATAAACACAAGACCGATGACACTGTTATCATTAATCTTAACTCTTTTGATACTCTTTTTAAGGGTTTCTTCATGCTTCTCTAATACATTTCTCACTGTCTTCGAATTTCCTGAGACATGCTGCTTAAGGGGGTGTGTGTGTGTGTGCTATTAAGAGAGATTACATCCTTTCTTTGTGTCCTTCTGAGTGTGTGTGTGTGTGTGTGTTGTGTGTGTCTGTGTGCGAGGGTGTTTTTTTTTAAAAGACAGACTCATTTGACACATAAGAAAAGAAACATTTGATTCCCGATGGTGGTTAGCACCTTCCTCAGTCAATCTAAGTGTCTGAGTGGGAATGTGTGTGTGTGTGTGTGTGTGTGTGCGTCTGCTTCTGCTAGCTTTGTCATCAAGAGACTCTAAGGCTCTGAGATGGTTGATTCCCGATGTTTTCGAGCACCGAGGCTCTTCCTGGCCTTTTCGGCTTGCGGCGGGGGGGCCCTTTCTTTCTCAAAGTCTGCTGTGTCTCTGTCAGCGGGTGGCCAGGATGCCTGGGTCGCGTGGCTGCGCTCCCGCTTTTGTTCCCCGCCGCTGATTGATGCAATCGGCCTTTAGCTTTAGCGAGACCAGCGTGAGCCCGGTCCGGGCCGCTGCAGCGCGGAAGTCAGACTTGGCAGAGGAAACAGTTAGAGAGGAGGGCCACGACATTTACAGAGGACAGGGGTTCTGTCGGGCATATTTAAGGCCTACTGGGGTCCTTGTAGGAGCCAGGAGATGGGGAGGAAGAGTGTGCAGAAGATGAGTAGAAGCTTTGGTTTTTTTTTAAATTTTTTTTTAATTATACCTTTGGGAACTGGGGATGATGACACAGGTTTTGTTTTATATAGACTTTTCAGCCAAAGCTGATATCTTGCAGTGCAGGTTTATATTAAAAATGTTATATTGCTATTTTTTTTATAGACACGGTGTTGTATTACTGCTTATGGTGCCAGTGGGTCTCGTTTAAAAGTTTGTCTACGCCATAAAGCTGTCTTTTGTGGTTTATGACAAGGATTCCCACAACGTTCCATCCCCCCCAACTGCCAAAATAAGGGAAACTCTTGAGGACATGATAGACACAACACATATTGAAACCAAGCCTTTCCATACAGGTGTGGTTCCTTCATTAACTAAGCAATTAACTTCTCAGTATGTTTAGGGTGATGTTTAGGGCCGGTCCTGCTGTCCTTTATTTTGGCTACCATGGTTTAGGGAAGAGCCGGTAACTTTGTAAACCTGAACGCCAGGCGCTGGTTATAGTGTAACCAGTTGTGAACTGAGTGCGGTTAAAAAACCGAACAACCATTCGGAGCCTCTGCTGCTGACCGTGTCTGGTCTAGTGGTAAACCTGCAGAATAATCAAGGCCTGTGGAAGGTCAATGGCTGCCTCGCCAAGTCTAACAAATGCATGTCTTCAAATGATTTCTCGTTGTCAGTGCACATAAGGAGATCTCGAACACCACTGAACAAAAATATCTGACAACATCAGTGACAAGCCCTTAGAAACCGAGAACTAAACTATCCAGTAACAACAATAGCAAAAAAAAAAAAGAAAAAAAAAACAGTTTAATGAATGAATGTATAGTTTGATGTGCTCAAAATTATGGTCTCATCAAAAGCAATTTATCCTGATGTATCCTGATGAACAATACAGAGATTCAGTTCTGAGAGAGGTCAATGTCTTTGTCTTCTTCAGCAGATTGCAAACTGTGTAAGCAGGTGATTTGAATGTGTTACAGAAGAGTTTTGCACTGATATAATGAGTTATTTCTTCAGATTAAAAAAAACAACAACAACAACATTGAAATAAACAACAAAATCAACAAAGAAAAACTGAAAGACTTGTCGTGGTATATATGTCCGTTGAATTTCACAACGTAATCCTTTTCTTTTCATGGAAAAGTATGAAATTCCACAATCATAAACACGAGGATCTGTTACGTTGAAATTAATGACAGTCTAGCCTGACAGTCCAGGGCTGGTCTCAGCTATTGGCCAGTGCTGTTTATGTGTGAGTAATTTGCGTTTCCATGTGACTGATAACTCACTGTTAAAGTCTGGTTTTCTTTGTGGTAGTTACAAGGACATAATTTTTTACTTTTTCGTCAAATAATCATATGGTGTACAGCATTTTAAACTGAGCATAGCTGACATTCAATTTATTGCAATGTGGGAACAAACTGACACTAAATATGATCTGTCTTCCTTGAGAAATGCTAAAATAGCTGGATTTTTAATGCCATAAACCCATCCATGGAATCAGATTCTGTGTATGAGCAGTATTATTTTATTGAGATGGGAAAATTTAAGTCAGTGAAAGGTTCTACAACAGCAAGGGGGAAAAATGGAGAGAACCAAAAAGAGATGAAAAAAAGGTCAAATTAAGAGAGGACAAGAAAGAACGTGTGGAACAAATGAGGGTGAAGACAACGGAGCTATAAGTCGCTTAAAGCAAAATGGCGAGTTCCCAAAGGAAATGGAAGTAAGTGAGATGTTTGGGAAAATCAGGAAGATGTAGCCAGAGAGAGAAGAAAAAGTGGTTTCTGTCCCGGGTACAGAAACCGGGGAGCTGGAAGAGGTATCGCTTGAGACGTGTTTGACCTCCTTTGATTGGCAAACTGAGATTCAGATCACGACTCAAAATGTACCATAAAGGGCAAAAAAGAAAACAAACAGAACGAGACACTGAACAAGATTTAACAACCGTCAGCTGCCACAAGGGTTTTGGGACAGCAGAAAACTGAGCCAGGAGAGACACCACAAGAGAGATGGAAAATGAAAGAGAGACAGAGAGAGACTCATCAGCCATACGCAATCAGCGGCTTTCTCTAAAACACAAAATGGCCAGAGAAATACAGGGTAAAGTAAAGAGTGAAGAGGCAGATGCAGCATTTGATCTATCCGTTAAACGTGAAGAGGACGAGGAGTATGAACAGGAGACAACATAGAGAGTAAGAAGGCCCAACCTCGGTGTGGTGTGAACGGAGGAACACAAAATCAGTTGGGCAGAAGAGAAAAGAAAAGACAACTGAAGGCACGATGATTTTTTAACTGAGTGAGACCGGAGAGAGAAGACGGGTAAAGAAGCAGAGAAAGCCAAGGAGAAGACAAAGAGAGTAATCCTCCCGACACAATACTGATTTAGCATTACCAGAGAAATCGACAGACAGCAAAAATATTCTGCTCATTTAAGATTAAACAGAAGCATTTTCTGTGCATTTAAAATGATACGTTTCTTCACAAATTTTCTTTCTTTCTTTCTTTTTGTAAAATTTTCTTTCTCTTTTTTTCATGTCGTGCCCAAGTCTTTGTAAAAATGAACTTGACTGCAGTACTTAATGGTAGTGTCATTTCTACCTCTAATAAACAGTAAATAAGAAAATAACTAAAAATACTGTAAGGTAAAAACTTATTATGATTAAACTGGTCACCAGTTTTAGCTGTCACCAGCTGTCAATCCTTGTATCAAGATCACTGCCCATTAATGCTTTGCCTTTATTAATATATTCTGATTACACATTGTTACCCGTACCTCAAAATGTCTGAGTTATTTATTTTTTTTAAAGACATATACAGGTCTGTGGGGTAGCCATAGAATTGCTAATATTATAAGGCATCACTCAGCTTAGGTAGCTGGCGCTGATTTAACTATCATTCCTCCATACATGAAAGTAGTGAATTATACATGAGTCTTCTAATTCTATCATTTTACATAGCTTTTCAATATGCACTATGCAGAAAAAAGTAAAATGGTGATCATGACAAAAAAAAAACTTCACAGCACAACTTCATCTGTTTTACTGTAGCTGTAGACAATTACTGCTGGTTAACTTGAAGCCAACTGCAAACTTTTGATATTATTACTAAATTTAAGTAGCTTGTAGATATCAATTTCACATTCTGGTTTAGGTTGCTTTTAACTCGCGTTACTGCTGACACAATTTCATTCACTTGATTTGTTAAGCAATATTACTCACCATGACTGTTAGCGAACGGTAGCTATAGCAGCTAGCTTCCCTTCAAAGCCTCAAAAATCAACTTCTGCACTGTAACAACTAATGTTGTAATCAGTGACAAAATAGGTGACTTGCTGATACAGGGCCCCAAATCAGACATTGTGCTAAGGCATGCATTTATTCATATAATTTACCTAGGAAGCCACGTTAACCTAGATTACTAACCAAGTCACCCTCTTTCACTCGCATGTTTAGCCAGCTAATGCTAACTAGAATGTTATGTTACTCGTGCTGAGTTTATGAACTGGCATTTTATCAAATAACTTTCCTCTTTTTTCTTTCTGTTCACTTCTGTATTTTTCAGTAATTCAAACAAAGTCCACTGCCTCTTCCTCATTAGTAGCTCCAGCAATGATAATGACTAATGGGAAGACATTGTGACAGTTTAGTCATTTACTCAATGACTAATTTCTGATTTTTAGCACATGTTTAAATGCACAGCTTTTGTGTGATAATTTGAAATGGGTCAGTGCATTGTTCATATACTGGTAACTGCAAACTCAAAGACAGTCCTTAGAGATGGATATTATGCATACTGAAAGCAGGTTCTTCCACACAGGTGTGGCTTTTTGGGTTAATCAAACAATTATAAGATCTTGTCATGTTTAGGGTCACATATGAAAATGTCAGGCAGATTCAGTTGCCCAGTAATGTGGCTACCATGGATACAGGCAGTCGCTCTGAAAGTGGTTTGACAGGTGGGGCATATTGGGCAGGAGCTTCAGTGTCGAAGACTGCTCGACCGGATGTTATACAAGAAACAGTGGGTGAAAAATAGTGAATGGCTTTCTGCCACACACATGCTCTGGTCCCTGCTCTCACTTGGAGGGGTTTGGAGGTGAGGTGCAGAGGGAAGGGCTAATAATGGTAAACTTAGATCTCTATTTACCTCAGACTGGTTTTGCTTGTAGATAGATCTGTGCTGTTGCTCCATGCTAGTGTCAATGTTAAGTTCATTAAAAAGGCTTTAATAGCTGGCAAGAAATATGTTGCCTTGTTTTTGGAAAGAGAAATGCAGTGAGAATTGTTGAGATGTCTGAAAACGTGTAATGGGGGGGGGCTAAGATATTCAAGAACATTACATTCCAAACTAAAACCATAGATGGCAATGGTGCTCCTAAACACAAGTGTTATTTGATTTTTATCTACCCCCCCACCACCCCCACCCATATTGTTTTGACATATTGTTTTGAAAAAGGAAGTGTGGGTGAAGTCCTGTTAGCATGTAAATGTAATGTCAGTATCAACCAGACTCCTGGATGTACGCTACTGCAACATTACATTTGTGTATTGGTTGGGGATGCAAAGGATACAGACAGTCAACTCTAAATCGCTTGACTGCAACTATCATTCTTGTCAGGTTTTCCAGACATTTTTTTCATGATTCTTATGACTCTGCACAAAAATTCTGAGCATCAATGAATGTCGAATTGCATGTACATTTGTGTGTGTGCGCGTGTGTGTGTGCGTGTGTGTGCTTGCGTGTATGTCTTTTAGGAGTATATACATGTTTTATGTGACTAAGATTTGCAATCAGACATTACATATATTTATTTAGATAAGGAGAGGAAACTCCCAAATTCTTGGAGTAAACATGGCATAAAACTCCTTTATGTATGTAATGTGTTCTGTGTCTGTTTCATGTATGTTTCCATGCTGTGTATACATTTCAGTGTTTCATGTATCAGAATACATATTTACATAATCTGTGTGTGTGTGTGTGTGTGTGTGTGAGAGAGAGAGAGAGAAAGAAAGACACTGAGTGAATATGTTTATTTATTGTTTGTGCATTTCTTTATGCTTATCTCTGTCTCTGTTTCTGGATCTTTGAGTGTACGTGAGAGAGTTGCAAGTGAGAGGAAGGGGTTCATGCTAAATTCATAGCTTCTTCTAGGGAAACATTACTGTCACTCACACTGGGACCTAACCCATGCTGTGACTCCCTGTTGTTCCAGTGAACTGTGTTACCATATAACTTCTCTTATCTACATAACAGCATAAACAGGCCTTCAAATCCCAGTGCATAGTCCCAAACTCCTCATCAACCACGACACATAACCTCTGACACAGTACAACTCGGACAAGGAGATTCCGTACATCCTAAACCTCTGTTTGCTGTTCTGGGATCCAGAAAGTGACAAATAAAGAGGTAGATGTAATAGCACTGTTTTTTGTTTTGTTTTTTTAAGTTAGAAATTACACAATGATGTCTCTACAGGAGTACTTCTAATATATTAGTTTAACAAAGGCATTTATAGCTAGCACAGTTTATTGACCCCAGAAGTTGTTACTAGGCTTAAGAACTGTGTAAACTCATCAAAAGGGGTTGCCATGGAGTTAACATCACACCCCACAATGTCCTTTTTTTTCCACTATTAGCTTATGAAAGCAGCACTTATCTTTAGAAGGGCTATAAAACAGAGCTCAGTATCCTTCTGGTTTTATGACAGGCAACCCAACCGTGTCTATCTGTGACTGGTGGGCGGTTGTAATTAGCAAACCGACTTGACAATGGTGTAAACTTCCACCCCGTATGGTGCGGTGTAACTCTGCTCGCTGGGTCGAGAGCTTGATTGTATTGCTCAGGTCGTGTGTCTCTGGAACTAGTTTACATTAGACACAAAGCCTTTTTTTTTTTGTAGTTCATGATTGTGCCGTAGCACACAATGTTATTTGCTGTCATTTAGCTTAACAACAGTTCTCTCAACCATTAATAACCAGCCACTCTCTGGCCTCTCTATAAACATTACAGGTAAATATTTAAAGTCGAGCCACTGTCCATCTGTGCGTGATTACAATACCTACGATGCCTATGTTGTGCGAATCAATACATTTGCTGCAGGAATTCATAAACAGTCACTCTGTTTCATAAATCTGAATGCAAGACACTGAAACAGAACCTGTAAAAACATTTTCTCATAACCTAAACATTGAATTTATCAGGAAGTGCCCCAGATAATGCTGCTTTGTTCTTCTCAGTAGAGGGCTCCTCTAATGATCACCAAAGCTATCTTTGTATTCAGTGATGTCTAACTTTTACAGTAGCTGGAGGTGCTTGTGTTCCCCCCCCTCCCACCACCCCCACCAATCCACCCCAATCCACCCCTTCTAAAAGGTATCACGCTGTTTTTAATAGTCTTGTTTTTTTCCCCTTCTCCAACAAACTTCAAGCGTCCTACATTTCTTTTTGAAGTCTTTTATGCGTTTGGAGATGTGGCAGAATTTCTGGAATTTTCATTTCCTCCCCTTTTCAGACTAATTGGAGTAACTTATCTAATCTTATTATGTATTCCTGTAATTTTAAACCAGAAAGTCTGTTATGCCCTTGCGGACTCAAAAGAACAAAGAGATCCCTTTAAGTAAATACCACGGGGTAAACCATTTTCTAGGTTTCTCTGTTCAGTTTGGCAGAGTGTATTGAGGGAGCCCAATGAATTATACTTCATATTTCATTCGAGATATTGTGAGTTATAACTAATATCTTTTTAGCCCTCTGAACTGAGCTGACCAAATACGGCTTCTACATTTCAGACATTTATAGCCGGTGGAAAGATCGGGCCTTTTCCCTATTTTGAGGAAAAAACGAAACTTTCAGAAAAGAAGATTGAGTGTTAGGATTATGTTTCACTGTCTGCCAGTGAGTGTAATGAGGGTAGTCCAATGATTTATTGGTGGTATCACAGACACTGAAAATTATTGCTGTCCCTTTAACTCTCTCTCTCTCTCTCTCTCTCTGTGTATTTGGTGTTTAATGGCTCGGCGTCAAACTAGAGTACGTACATGTACCTCTTTTGAAGAGTAACCGATCACGCTGCTTCCTGAGTGCTTCAGTTGGTTAATGTTGCAACAGGAACCTGCTGCAAAGCTGTGAAAGATTTAATCTTCAGTTACAATATAATGTTTTATTTCACAGAGGTTGTGGAGCCCGAGGTGGGCATTTTGCAGTTCTACATTACTGCTAAACTACTGGAGGATCAAGAGAATAAAAAGCTCTTTCTTTATGCACGCATCTCTTTCTGTTACATACAGAGCAATGGCTTAAAGAAGGTTAAGCGTTTGTCGGTGCTGAACGCGCATCGGAAGCAAACAGTAATGCTTTGTAATACTTTCCATGTTTTTGTATCTGAGTTCCTCTTACGCTACAACTCTTTTGAGAACTATGATCGCAATATGTAAATTTGCATGCAAACACCCACCCACCCACCCACCCACTCATATACAAAAAACACACCTACACAGAGACTCGAATGTACAACTTTTTTTTGTTTTGTTTTTCATTTCTAAAAATCTGCTGACCTTTCATTCTTGTGACTGTGACTTCCTCTGTTGAGAGAGGAGAAAAGAGAAAGAAACAGAGGGGCTTGTTCCCTTATGTGGTATATTGTTCTAGGAGGCTCTGTGTTACTTACGACCTCAGACGGCTAGCCACACTCTCTCTCTGATCTTATTTATTATGATGTGGTTGGGCAGGCGACATGCACTGGATAAGCAAATCTTCATTGGTTTGTGGGTGATTGGACTTCTTTTTGTTGTTGCTTTTTTTTTTTTTTTTTGTATGTGAGCTTAAATATGGCTCTATTTCTCTGGACTTACTAAATATATAGCGCATGAGCTCCGGCGCAGCGCTTTAAAATAGTTAAAAAAGTGTTTTGTTTTTTTTTTAGCATGAACACATACATGTGTGTATGCCTTTGTGTGCGCATGTGTGCATGAGTTGGTGTGTGCGTGTCTGTGGGTGCATATGTCTGTGTGTGTCTGTGTGTGTGTGTGTGTGTGTGTGTGTGTGTGTGTGTGTGTGTGTAAGGGAAGCCATGATCACAGGACCCCGGGCACAGACAGCCCTAGTTCCTTTTCCCTGTGTCACACAGCCCCATCTGTTTCCTAAAGGCACACCAAACTGTTATCTGCTTTCACATCTCGTTTCTAAATTCATCTGCAATGCACTCTCACCTGCTCTGTCATAATACAAAATACAGCCAAAATTACAACATCGTACAGGCTTTCAAAATCCTTTGTGACCTAACTGACCCTCTTATCATGATATGCAAATTCTTTTTGCTGTTACTGTAAGTATATGCGGGTATGTCCCTATGCAAAATTCTAACCATTTCAATTAGGCTGTTTAGAGAAGACTGTTTTCCACATTGACACACATATCTTTAAAATAATTAGCTTTAGTTTTATCTGTCAGCGGAGTCTTTAAAGTGAACGCTTTCCAACAGAAGATCTCAGATGAGGTAAAATCAACGCTACGGATAGTTTGACTCATACACCAAAGTCTTTCAGATTTACTTTATTCTTTGGGTCAAAGGGAAATACATTTTGGGCAAATGTTTATAACGGCAAATATACTGATACAAAACAGAAAACAAAACAAAAAAAAACAAAACACAAAAAACAGCTTGGTCAGCATAACAAGAGAGAATGGAAAATGCATTATTTGGATGAGGAGGCCTGTGATAAGAAAAGATGAATTTGCAAGAAGAATGCTGAGTGGGTAAATCATAAATAGCAAAACATTTTAGAGAACATTTGAGAGCACAGTATTTAAATCACACTCATGTGAAAATTGGTTTGGGACAGGAAGAAGCAACTGTGCTCCTGAACCCATTAAAGTAAATGTCACATTTTTACAAAGAGCTGTTGTCATCCAAGCTGAAAAAAAAACCTTTCACTTTGAGTCATCTCTCACGTGGTTTGGAGACGCAAGTCAAACCAAATATCAAAATTCAGTAAGATAATCACATATCATCATTTAATCGGTTTAAGATATTTCACTGACCAGAATGACCAGTTAGTCAGAATGATCCAATAAGTATGATAACAGATGACATAAAAGTGGCTTCAAAGAAAGACAAACAGAAAACACATTGTGTATGACTAAAATATCTTCAAAAAACATTTTAGACAGTCTTTTCCAATAAAGCATGTAGGTTTCAAATGGTGTGAATTTCATATCAATCTAAACTTGTATGTGATACAGACGTGAAAAGGGCTTTGTTTAACGTATCTATATTTACTGATGTAGTTGACACTGAATTCGGGTTAAGAAACAGTGAAAACTTCCTGCACTGTCACAGTGCATAGGTTGAATGAAACGCAGTTTATTCAAAGATCATACTTTGGGCGTTTGAAATGGGAAAACACAATTTAACTAACTTCAACTTCAGAGGTGTAACTGAAAATACTTCACGCTGCTCGTCTGAAATCTATATTAGTAGGCAAACTGCCAAATTGCACACTGAAAAAGAAAGATATTGAACTCAAGTGGAACGTCGAGCGAGTCATCTCTGTTAATAATCTCCGTGAATCCACGTCACTCTCTACAGAATACATATTCAGTGTAACTCGTCCAGATTTTGTCCTCGTTTGGGTCGTTACTCGCGTACGCACAAGTGCCCGTAGAGCTGCAAGCGACCATGTGAAATCCCATTTCAGCCAGCCGGTCAAACGCTTGCTCAAGGAAATTGTACTTGAGGTAATATCTGGATGTGTATCTCTCTGGTGGTCTGTCGGGGTCTCTGCTCTCGTTCAGGGTATCACCAAAAACCTCTTTGGCCAGCGATGTTTTCCCGCACACCGTTATCCTCGCCACCCTTCTGAATTTGGCATCTGTTTGGATGTCTCGACCAATTGTGTAGGACCCCCTGTATCCAATGGTGATGTAGCCAGTCTTTCGCGCGTCTAAGGAAGGAGAGCGAAGGCTCTGACTACTGGCAGTGGTCGTGGCGATGCTGGTACTAGCTAGAGCGCTTGCCAACGCGGTTTCCTCAGGATCGCTTTGACAGACCTCCTCACCGATGGAATTATCCTTACTCACGACAGGTTTGAGGCGTCTTGACAGCTCATTAAGTTGAAAAAATTCTGCCTCTTTCTGAAGACAAGCCCTCTCTTTGAAATAGTCTGGTAAAACGAGGGTGAGGTCCCGCAAATAATCCAGAATGTATCTGAAAAGAAAGCCGTCTCGGTCAATGAAGAAGCGCCCTTTGTTGTCTGTTGTAAGTTCCGCAGGGGTCTTCTGACTAAACATCGTCCACAGCAGAGAATTTGGTACAGCTATCAAAGTTGAATGCCGTGTGACATAGACCTGACCGCCGACATTCAGTTCAATAATTTCAGAGAAACCTTTTCTTGTGCTATCACCGGTGCTCAGCTCACGTTTCTTGTCAATTGACGCCATCTCTGCACACTGAACCACTGAGACGACACCACGAGAATCCAAAGAATGGAAATGTCTCTTTTCAGGTTTGTTTATGTAGGTTTAACAGAGTTACGTAGGAGGGGGAAACTGGCAGCTAATATGAACGAGCAGTTAACTCTTTGTTAACTCCAGGATACTGAGCGAAGCGTTACTAACTCCGCTATTTGAATGCGTTCTATCAATACAATGGTTTAGTGCACAGCCACAATTTCTTCGAATGCGTGCATGCAACTACATTTTAAAACTACATATTATACAGTCCAAACGATATAACCCTATTACAGAACGTACCATATGTTTGGTGCCGAATCTTTTTTGCAGTGTCTTTAATTCAATTTGAGATGCTCGAAGTAAAAACTGTATAACTATGTTCATTTTGCCCTCACCTGAATTTTATGTAACCCTAACGTGAGCCAAAGTGATTGTATGGCTGCGTGTTTATTTCCTTTCAAAGGGTGTGTGACGCTATACTTCCGTTAAGAAATAACAGCACTCATTGACTGTTATGCATTAAAAGAATATTGTCCATTATGTACACAAACCCAAGCCATTTGTGACTTCCCCGTCTGCGGTAGTGTAGGCTTCTTTCTGTTTCCTCAATCTAGTACGCAAGACTTGTGTGCTTCAATTATAACTACTTGCCAGAAAACGAAACATCTTAACAGTTACAGTCTCTCTATTAAATTTACAGAAGCGCATCTGGTGCATTTTAACTGCGACTAATTCATCATTAAGCACTTTGTAAATCACATGCCTGTTACAACCGACTATCACATTAAGCTACGACGCACAAAATACCCAAATTAATGCTGAACTTCGAAAGCTACCAAAACTAGGTGGGGATAACCAAAATGTAAAACCCCTTTACATTTGAGTCTCGGTGAGTTTAGAAGTGCGATACAGAGGGCTAGCAGTCGCTCATGGTGAGGAGTGGCGTGTACGATTAAAGCGCGACATCTAGTGGACTTTCAGAGTGGGTTAGGATAACAGTCCGTTGAGCGAATTGGATGATCATATAAGGAAATGTGTCTATTTTACTCATTCAAATCACGTGAACCGAATTAATAACTTGGTTGGAGACGACTTTGGACGCAACCCTTGTGTTTGAGTTTTTGTTCTGCATTTGAAGACTTGAGCGAAAGAAATTTACAGAAGCAACGTAAATGCCGTTGACTATATCGAACACGTATTTAACCTTTTCATAAAGAATCCCGTAAAAAAGGAAATGTAAGGATTTATGTTCTTTCATTTGTTAACACACTGTAATTGTCTGCGTCAGCATAACTCATCAATATATATTTGCAGTTAGCTTACTACATGGTATTCTCCACTAAAACTCTCATTTCATGACAAATCCCCACGAACGAGGAGACATAATTTAAAATGCACATATATAAAACGATCTAAATGGATTCTTTAAAAATCCAAAATTCAACAAAGCTCAGTTATATGACAAAGTTATTAGCAAAGCAGTGTTCACAGTTAAAAAAAAAAAAGTTTGAATCAAACATCACTTGTGTTCTCTGACTCAAAAAAGAGATAAACCATGGTCACTGTGTCACCACTAGAGGACGCTAGTGTGTTAAAAAGCTCCAAACAGCTCTAAAAGAAACAACTAATAGATGCACTGAATTTTAATATTTACAGAATGACTGTTTTGACGACTTCTCTATGGTAAATATGAATAAGTATATCTTCTGTGGTCAGTTATACGCTTCATCACTTTAATGGTACAAAGGAGCCTTGCCTGTTATACTGATTCAAATTATTCCTATTACATTCTCTCTCTCTCCCTCTCTCTCTCTCTCTCTCTCTCTCCCTCTCTCCAGTCTCTTGCTCTGTTGCTCTCGCTCTCTCGCACACACACACACACACACAAAACCACAAGCAAACAAGGATTTGTAAAGTACCATCCACCAACTCTACGTAAGCAAAATAGTTGATCTGTTGGAGTTTTTATGAGCAAACTATATGGACAACAATTTATCAGTTAATCGAAATTAGTGTAATATTCCCAAAGGAGCTTTCTGCATAAAGAGAGTACCCATCTCTTTCATGTTGAGGAAACATATGCTCCTGCCATTAGGCACATAAGAATATGAGTCACAGTATCAGGCTTGATAATTAAGTTAGTTTTAAGGCCTGTGCTAGACATGGACTCTGCACTAGAGCAGACCCTATAAATGTAAAATCTATACTGAGACGGAGCAGGCAACAGGGCTGTCTTTCATCTCCACTGCAGTTCTACTGGACTCATGACAGGATCACTGTACATGAGAAGATGGCACTGACTGATCAGGTGTAACATGCACTGTCCACTTCCTTTCAGCTCATCTGAATTATTTCTTGGGGAGAAAACTGTGTCGCAGTCAAGAGTTAAACACCGAGGGAACATGCAGTACAGTTCAAAAGTTTGGAATCACCCAGAAAATGTTCACATTTTCCATGAAAACTCATATTCATCAGTTGAGCTGCGAAATAAATAGGAAATACAGTCAAGACATTGACAAGGTTAGAAATAATGATTTGCACTTGAAATAATCATTTTGTCCTTCAAACTTTGCCCTTTCATCAAAGAATCCTCCATTCGCAGCTATTGCAGCCTTGCAGACCTTTGCCATTCTAGCTGTCGATTGGCTGAGGTAAGCTGAAGAAATTTCACCCCATGCTTCCTGAAGCACCTCCCACAAGTTGGACTGGCTTGATGGTCACTGATGTACCATACAATTAAGCTACTCCCACAGCCGCCCAATAGGGTTGAGATCCGGTGACTGCGCTGGCCACTCCATTATTGACAGCTGACTGCTTTCTTCTCTGAATAGTTCTTGCATAGTTTGGAGCTGTGCTTTGGGTCATTGCCCTGCTGTAGGAGGAAACTGATTCCAGTCAAGCGCCATCCACAAGGTATGACATGGCGTTGCGAAACAGAGTGATAGTCTTCCTTGTTCAAGATCCCCATTTACCCAGTACAACCACTACCACTTTACCACTACCAAAGCACCCCCAGACCATCACATTTCCTCCACCACGCCTGACAGATGGCATCAAGTGTTACTTTTCATTTGTTCTGCGCCTCACAAATGTTCTTCTTTGTGATCCAAACACCCCAAACTTAGATTTGTCCGTCCACTTTTTCCCCCCCAGTCTCCTTCTGTCCAATGTCTGTGTTTTTTTTCCCCATCTTAATCTTTTGCTTTTATTGACCAGTCTCAGACATGGCTTTCTCTTTGCAGCTCTGCCTAGAAGGCCTGCACATCCAGGAGTCGCCTCTTCACTGTAGATGTTGAGACTGGTGTTTTGCGGGTACCGTTTAGTGAAGCTGCCAGCTGAGGGCCTGTTAGGTGTCTGTTTCTCACACTAGAGACTCTGATGTACTTGTCCTCTAGCTCCGTTGTGCACCGGGGTCCCCCACTTCTCTTTCTATCCTGGTTGGAACCAGTTTGCGCTGCTCTGTGAAGGGAGTGGTACGCACCGTCGTGTGAGATGTTCAGTTTCTTGGCAGTTTCTCGCATGGGATAGCCCTCATTTCTCAGAACAAGAGTAGACTGACGAGTTTCAGAAGAAAGTTCTTTTTTTTCTGGCCATTTTGCATATATACTCAAACCCACAAATGCTGATGCTCTTAAAGAAGGTTAATTTCATTGCTTCTTTAATCTGCGCAACAGTTTTCAGCTGTGCTGACATAGTTGCAAAAGGGTTTTCTAATGATCAATTAGCCTTTTAACATGATTAACATGAAGTTGGATTAGCTAAGACAATGTGTCATTGGAGCACAAGTATGATGGTTCCTGAAAATGGGCCTCTGTACGCCTATGTAGATATTCCAGTAAAAATCAGCCGTTTCCAGCTATAATAGTCATTTATAACATTAACAATGTCTAGACTGTCTTTCTGATAAATTTAATGTTTTTTTAATTGAAAAAAAAGTGCTCTTCTTTCAATAAAACAAGGAAATTTCTAAATGACTTTTGAACGGGATTGCACACCATACAGCAGGCATACAGCAGCATACCAAACTGTAACAAAACGGGCAAATTTACAAGTATACTTTTTGAATAAATATACATTTAAAAAAGGTTAAAATCAATGCAAAACAGTAATATATGTTAAACTCTCTCTCTCTCTCTCACACACACACACACACACGTATATGTGTATGTGTGTGTGTATGTGTGCAAATAGTAAAAATAGAATGGTAACAGTTGAAAATGGTAGAAATAGTGAGTAGATGCTTATGACTGTTGAAGGGTCCTTTTTATGTAGTTGGTGTTATATATTATTGCAAACTCTCGATGCTTAACCTGGCAAAGTTTCTGCCTGAAGAGTAAAAGTTCTCCATTACTCATACTGTTTTACATTCCAGTTATTTGAAAATGATTAACTTTCATGTAGAAGATTAAGATATTATCAGGAGGGATCTTTTTTTTTTTTTTTTTTTTTTTGCTTATGCAAACCATTTGTAAACAAAATGCCCTATATATAGTTGTCTTGGGAGAGAGTGATCTGTGGATCATTGACTCTTGAAGAACCATCACGGAAATTTCCCAGAGGGCCATTCTGTCCATAGAAGCGTGGGAATGGTTCTCCGTCTTAGGGACATGGTGACTTAGCTGTGACGGCTGCCAGATGTGAAACTGGTTTCTGTTTGTTTATAAACTGTATCCATATTGCTTTTTCTACTGTGTGTGTGCATAAGAGTAGAAGTGGTAGTTGCAAGACTTTCACAAATAACGGTTGGGGGGAAAAAAAAAAAACCCTCCTTCATTCCAGGTTGGTGATTGTGATATTAAGCAGAGGTTCCCTTTAATTAGATTTGATAAATTAAGTGTTATGAATGATACTGTTACCTCTGAGTTGTTTTGTTGTGATGTCTTTCGCAGGCATGCTGAAAATGCTCAGTGTATATTTGTTTGTTTAAAAAAAAAACTGTGCAGAATATGAGTGAATATGTGATGAAATTGGCAGAATTGGAAAACTGAGACTTGATAACCAACTCTTTGCAGTTTCAAGGCAACACTCACACACACTTACACACACACACATTTGCGAACTCCCTCTTTGACAACGCAAGGAGCCCACATCTTCATTAACCTCTCAATGAAGCCAGACTGCTGTAATTCAATGAGAAATGTACCATAGTCAGGGAAAGATATTGATCTCATGTCTCAATGTCTATTAGTGAAAGGTCAGGCAATGTTATAAAGTGAGATAATTGGCCAGCAGAATGGACAAAAGCATTGTTCTTCTTTTTGTCCATTGGCTAATGTTCAGTGTGAAGAGCTGGCCATAAAATCCGCTGTCAAAAAAAATGTGATTTTTTTTTCTGTTCTTACTTCTTCCTACCTTCTTAACCTCCAATTAGAGCCTAACATTCACTGCGAACCGATATAGTTGTTGATTGTTATCAATCTTTTGAAATGATCGCAAGATCTGATTTCGACTGCTTGGATAATTGTCTTTCCGTTCAAACAGCTTGGGTGAAAGGAAAACAGAAAACAGTGAAGTCTGAGGCAAGATACTGCAGTACCTCAGAGGTTTTGAAAAGCTTTAATTAAATCACTAAAGTGACAGTAACATCTGTCTGTGTGTGTGTTTCTCTTTCTCTCTCTCCCTCTGTGTGTGTGTGTGTCCTTTTAAATAAAGAGAACTTATGACACTGGATTTAGAAAAAAAAACAGTTTTGCAGCTGAAAGAGCAAGGGGATTCCCCAATCCCCCCCTGTCTTTGTTGCGGTGACAACCAACCAGCCAGTCATAGTAATTGATCATATAAGACTCAGATTTCATGCGATGTTTGTTAATTGATTTCATTTTTCACTGACCTGTTTCTTTTACACACATTGACAAGCTCGTTTGTAATCATAACGGTAAGTCGATAAATCATTATGTTGAAAACACCCCTTGGTACACGATACTCCAAAGCAATCGTTGCCGTGTTATAGAACTGACGATGACGTGTTTGAATTGTAGAGCACACTGTACAGGCACTATACATCAAAAGTTCCATTTGAAATATTGAAATTGCTTTTGTACATTGTGAAGAGTTCTTTGTGCACCAGTATAGTTCTGTTTTACTTTTTCAGTACCCAAAGCTTTGAAGTGTTCTTCTTTTTTATCACGACAGAAAGCACTTCAGTTTGTCTGTGTAGATCAAGTACAAAGGAGAAGAACATGTGAACATTCACTATATTCTGCTGTTCTGTACCGTGAACCGTTTCTCAGAGATTTTGACCAATTACCTCCAAAGTCAGCACCAGCAGCCAATAGGAACAGAGGAGGATTGTTTCGCCCAAGCGGTCTTTTTAGTGACTTCTTGCTCCCAAAGCTGTCAATCAGACGCCGGCGTCAGGTGACACGTTTGACGCTGGGTCGCATTTTAATGTAACATTTTGGCCCCCTGTCTGTCAGGCTGTCTTCTTCTCTCACTGTTAGCCGTGCTTTGTTTTCCTCGTTTGAGGCTCTCATTTCTGCTCTTGTCACTTAAAGACCACGACCAGAAAATATGTTTTTGATCTTTCCTACAGCTATGTGTCATTTTTTTTTTTTTTTTTTTTGAACGTCGAACCATAAATATGCTGACTCGTTTCGTTCGGCGACGGTTTTGAAATATTTTATCGTCGGCCCAATAAAAAAAAAAAAAGCCGTGGATGTATGTGAAAGCAGAAACAAAAAACCTTTCATTCTCCGCACCGTTTAAAATGAAACCGCTCAATAAGATACAGCTGGGATACATTTCCCATATGCATAGAAATATTTAATAATGTTTCTACTGCACAGTAAAAGTCTGTTCTCTACTCTCAAGCCCTTAAACTAGATAACAACGACTTGACAATTTAGAGGCTCCTTTCTAGGTTTTATGGCTACATGAAAGCCGAATGGACAATATCCAATTAACTGTGCAAACCATAAATAAACAAATTTTCTGTTTACTCCCTTGGTATATTACTGCTTCAGTCTGAAATGCCATGCTGGTATCTGAGTGAGGTGATTTATTCAGCTTTTTTACAATGAGTCTAAATCCAGTCTCACCTCCTGACCCCTGAGAAGCTACCATTTCCCAAGGTTTCTGCCATTTTGAGAGGTTCTGGTTAATTTGAGCGAAGAATCTCTCTCTCTCTCTCTGTCAGAACAGAGCGAGAGAACATGTAACCGTGGACATATGAATTTCTAATCAGCCTTGACATTTTCGGCTGTTTGTCTCTTTATTTTTCGTCTTATCTAAGCTTTCTGTTTGAGTTTTGTGAGGTAGGTATGGAAGAACAGGGCGAAAAACGAACGTAGGTCAGTTCTGGTACTGACATTTTCTCAGACTGCGTGAAAACTGTTCCCATGTATTTATGTTTAAATATCCTCAGTCGCCTTACCTATGTCTCCTATCAACAGTTCATCAATTTGAAAATCATTTGTTATACTTTTCCACTTAAATTCCATTACGAGCCGTGTTTTTCAGTTACCGTATTATGTTTGAATGTCAAAGGATTGAAATATATATCTTTTTTTCACCTTTTTCACATCTAACAGGAAGCGAAATGTTTAAGCGTCATGACTGCCCGTGATGCCTGTGAACCATGGAAAAGTGAAGCTTCGGTGGGGTGTTGCATTTCGTTACGACTGAATCACGTATGTCGAAAAATGACCACTGGCACATTTTTGGTAAAAGAGCACTAGTTAAGTTTCTTACTAACTACATCATACTTACTACATCTCTGCTTGAAAAGCCAAGTAAGAGATGCAGGTTCATTAGGAGTGTAACCAGAGGCCACGAATTAGCTCGTCTCAGGGACTAGAAATAGTTTTTCTTTTAAATGTTTGATACACAGCCTGTTGTTGATGTTTGAGAAGCCGAGTGAATCTACTTAGCAAACACCAGCATCGACGTCCCAACGTGACCCTGGCATAATTTATGTGTTCGGTATAAATCACGTTGATTGACAAATGTATAAAAGTGGTGAGTACTTATCTTACATATCGATAAATGAGAATGTGAGGAAGAAATGTTTTGATCAATGATAACTGATTTCATTTTGACCGATGTGTAAAAAAATTCTAAATCTATGATGAATTTTGTTAAGAGAGGGGAATTTTATAACCCTGGGTTCTTTTAAATGAATTTGGTTTCCTTCAGTCTTTAAGTTAAATGTAGCCTGTGTAGTCTCTTAGGACACTGCTTGCTACATCTAACCCTGCCTGTGGAGTGCAATGTAACATTTCTTATCCTTTGCCTTTTGTTTTAACGGCCTCTGAATGGCATGTTGTAGGAATGCAGAGAAGTAGGCCTACTGATATTACAAAGATATAGTAATAATGTATTAAAACAATCCTTTTTTAATTATGAAATTTAAAAAAAAAAACAGTTGTACCCTGCTCTGTGTCCCCCCCTGTGAATCATCTTTAAAATATAATTAAATGGATTGTGCCAGTTTTGTCTGAAGCCAGACAAATGTTCTGGATATCAGATATTTTGCTCTGGACATCTGATTGAGTTCTGAACATCAGATATTTTCCTGGCATAGCTCTTTAAGAAGGTTTACTCCCCTAAAGTGATTACGTTCATTCATTTCTCCTAAACGATCCCCTCAGAAGACAGAAGAACCTTGTGTTTGGTGATCAATCTTAAATCAGACCATTTAGAAGAGGCTGCAGAGGCGTCATTTTGCAAGCCGTGAGCCATGACTGTATTTTAACAGGTGTTTGACAATGACATATCTATATGCAGTCCATAAACACACTACAGAGGGTGTGTTACATTTACTGATTTAAGAGATAGATATATATTTAAAAAATCCTTTGGAAATGTGGTCAGTGTGTGTTTGACTAATTTGATGGATTTGGTGGCAGGACACTAGTGACTCAGCAGATAAACTTGTGACTGCAGTGAATTATGGCCTGTATTCTGCACACTTCATAAAATTAGCTCACGGTACAGGATAAAAAAGTGCTGTACCTGCTTTTTAAGTTAGAGAGTTCATTCATTTTAATGTAATGTGTAACGCTGTCATGTAAAGTAACAATCACACGGTAAAACAATCCTGCATGCAAAAACGGGTGAAAAAAACCCTCTAACAAACCAATGGTCTATATAAAAATGGCAAGTGTTCCACAGTCTCTGTTTGTTTCCGTTCGTCTGTGTAGCTGTGGTCTGGGACTGGTGGTGTTTTTTTTTCATACCTTTCTCAGTTCCAATGTGATTTAGTCACACAACATTAGTTCAAATCACTTCTCCACCGTAAGCCAGACTCTTGGTATTTCTGTGATAGAGTTCTTGGAACCAAGTCGTTCTTTAAAAACACAAAGGTGGGTGGGGAGAGGGCTGGGACAGTGAAATATGGTCAAAACATCTCTCGATGGATCCTTTGTGCCCGTGCAGTACTTCTTTTTTTTTTTTTCCGAACAGTAAAGTCAGGTGCTTCTCTGAGCAGCGCCAGCGGTCTGAGGACGATGATTCACGTTCAAACCCTCATCAGAGGGCACTGTGAAAGAGTGAGTCATTTAAACTGGACTCTGTTGTACCATTAAGCTGATCACACAAAACGATTCAGCTCTGCTTTGCTTAAGAATCCATCCCTCTCTCGGTTACTCTGCTCTACGGAGTCCTAAAATCAGCGTTTCTGCTCACCTAAATGCAAGAGCCAAATCATAGCAGTAATGTAAACCACAATGAAAGATAAATTAGGAAATTATACAGCGTCGTTACAAACCTCTGTACTCTACTTTTGGATGTATTCATTTTTCATACGCACGAGTAAGTGGAGTATTGAGATTCAGCCAAGCTCAGAGTGCATTCAGTGAGATATGATTAGTCACTTAGGCTAAATGGCGTTACGGCAAGAATGTAAAGTCAAAGATAGGTCATATGATGCTCCGTACGTGTGTGCTTACATAAATGCAAGCGTGCATGCAGTCTATGTCATCTTACACGTCAAAGATTCAGTAGCGTCCTCTGAGCTTACTTTCGCATACTACCACGATAGGTTTTGGTCAGCAAGCATCTAACCTTTCATTCACAATGGAAACGACCCTTATCCCCCCCCCCCACCCCCCATGTCTGTTTTATGTGTTTAAGGCCTCTGTGACCCTCCTGCGTATCCATTCACCAGGTCTCTGATAGGAGCACCCCCTTTGCATTTTTGCCAACTCTGATTGGTCGGAATCTTCACCTTCTCCCAGGGTTACGGCTACAACTCTACGTTTTTCAATCAGTGCTAATGGATCCTCTGGCTCAAGCTCAGCTCTGTAAAAAGCGCCGCTTCTACACCAACATGTTCAGACACCTCCTCTGACGTGAGAGGATGGGTTGGCATGACAATGAGAGGGAGTCACCCTCAAAATGTCCCTTTAATGTTGGAACGCAAACCTTCTTTAAATTATGAAAAGAAAAAAAATCTGATAATTCTAATTCTGTGTACTGTGGTTAACTGTTAAGAGAGTTATGTGTGGTTGTCGTTTTAAAATGGCAAAATGCTTTGTCTTACTTGCGATTTTGTTAAAAACCAATTTGTTTTTACATTTTAGATTTGCTAACAGATTTTATAAGCCAGTTTAGACCGAGAGAAGGTACAAGCTACTGTATATCAAGTTATATTACATGATACATCAACTGATATGGATCAAACCTAACTACATAGACGCTAATTAATTATCAGTGCACAAAATGCACAGTCATATTGTGAAATGCGGGGTGTCAGACACCAACCATTCACAAGCTAACTGTTAACGGTCACTGACACTCGCTAATCGGTTTCCGGGCGTGTCACACATTATTCTGCTGTGGCCACTGTTAACAAAAGAGCAAAAAGACGACGGTGAGGTTTATGTAGACGGTACATTGAGCTACTTTATTACGCCCCCCCCCCTCCCCCCTCCCCTTCCCTCTGTATGTCTTTGAGTGACACGTGGATGTCTGTTGAATAGCTGCACATGGACCCGTCTTGTCCCCCTGAAGGCTTGGCTTTGTATTGTGAACACAGAAGTCCTGGCCAGAGAGACCACCGGCTCTTGTGCGCCGATGAATTGAATTGAAGGAGGGAGGACTCGGAGTTAGTACAGACCTTTCGGGACTTTGTCTCCCATGAAAAAGCAAATCCATCTTCCAGATATATGTCTTTTCAAAAGAGAGAGGGGGAGATAGAGAGAGAGAGAGAGAGAGGGAGAGAGAGAGAGGACTAGACGGATGCAAGCATTGTGGACAAGAAAGCAAAGTGAAAAACGTTAGTCCATGCACCACAGAACAGATATACTCATCTTCCCAAAGCAATTCAGGGCAACCTTGCACTTAAATGAAGATTTTTAATGTGTTCAGACACTAAAAGAAAAAACGCTCCTTTGCTTAAAGCAAACAAATGGACGAACGTAAAATTTGTTCAGTTTGAACTCCTCTTTCACACACACACACACAAAAAAAAAACATTTATGAAAAGTCACGATACAAAATATGAATACATAGGCGTGTGTGACCACTACGAAATGTAAGCGTTTAAGACATCTGAGCAGTCTGAGACGAGGCTCCAGTCTTTAACTCATCCACGATGGACCGTCACGACATGTAAATGGCTCCTCCAGACTCCCAGAGAGTCTTCCCTGCCCCCAGGCCACTGTGAGGCTCAAGGGAATCATACATTTCATCTCATTCCTGTGCTCGGTGCTGTTGAGACTTTCGCTCGGTGTCCAACGCGCAGTGATTACTGGCTTAGCCGAGGGGGGGATCAGATAAATGAACACTCATCTGATCTAGAGACATCGCATCTCTTTATTGAGACAAATGGGACTAGTGGAAGCAAGGAAAAAAAATAATAATAAAGGAGAGGGTTTGAGTATGTTGGTGTGTGTGGGGGAGGGGGGTGGTGTGTGCGTGTGTGTGTGTGCGTGTGCATGTGTGTGTGTGGTTATTGTCTTTTGGAGTGAAGGATGCGAAAAGAATGAATGAGGGAGAGTTTGTCTTCTTTTTTTTTTTATCCTGCATCTCTCCGATTTCCCGTTTTGCATCCCCATCCCCCTCTTACTCACTCTCTCTCTCTCTCTCTCTCTCTCTCTCTCACTGTCTGTGTCTGCCTGTCTTTCTTGTTCTCACTCTCTCTCTATCTCTCTGTTCCTCCCACTTTCTTCCTTTATCTCTCTTCTCCCCTCCTGCTCCTCTCTTGCACGCACAGTCTCCAGCTCCCTCCATTTTTCAATTAGATGTCCTGCAATTACATTATGGGGGACATCACTTAAGGAACACATAAATAGTTCAGAGTCCCTCTGTTGGCCCAGAGTCAGAGAGAGAGAGAGATATGAGATAATAGTGTTTGTGTCAACCCAGTGCAGAGAGAGAGAGAGAGAGAGAGAGAGAGAGAGAGGGAGAGAGAGAGGAGGAGAGGGAGAGAGAGACAGAGAGAGATATGAGATAATAGTGTTTGTGTCAACCCAGTGCAGAGAGAGAGAGAGAGAGAGAGTTGGAGAGGGACAGGGAGAGAGAGAGACAGGGAGAGAGAGAGAGAAGGGGAGAGGGAGAGAGAGAGAGAGACAGAGATGGAGAGGGGGAGAGAGAAAGAGACAGACAGAGAGAGAGGGGGAGAGAGAGACAGAGAGAGAGAGAGAGTGAGAAAAAAAATGGCCTTGACTGCAACAAAGGCTACCATATTCTACAGATGGTTTACATTCACTGCTTTGTTTTGTTTTTGTTTTTGTTTTTCTTTTTAACTTAACAGAAATTACTTCTCACCCAGAGCTAGAATGAAACTTATGATTTGATCATTAATAATGTTATTTAAAGCCTGTTAAAACAATTTAAAAACCTTCTGATTGTAATATAACCAACGTTGTAACCTTGCAAGATCTTTGTGATCCTCCTAAGTTGTCTGATGTTCAGATATCAGCGCACACACTGTGGCCCGTGGAATCTTGCTGCAGGGTGTGGGGTGGGGTGGGGGGGGGGGGGGATGTCAGAGTCAATCTCTTTTTTATTGTCACCCTGTTATGTAACATTGTCCCATGCATGGCTCACTCATGTGCCACATTGCAGGAGAAACTCTAAGAGAGAAGGAGAGAAAGAGAGAGAAAGAAAGAGAGAGAGAATGAGTGAGTGAGGGACAGAGAGAGAGAGAGCGAGAGAGAGAGAATCTCAAGGGAGCGATGGAGTTTTATACGTACATTAGTCTCTGGAGTACTCTAAACTGCCGATATTGATCTATCAACAACAGTCAAAATAACGCACAGACATAGTTTACTCTTGCCATCATGTACGTCTTTTCCAATACACACAGAGATGACATTGAAGTTAAACAGGAAGGGAAAAACAAGACAGCTGTGCCATATTTCTATCAGACTTCATCACCTTCAAATATCAAACTAAGTAAGCAATCGCCAAGAAAACATTAAATGACATTCCATCAGTTTTGTATTCATAGATGAAACTGTTTAATCCAGGCTTGCTCTGACACCGTGTGGATGAATACTGCTGTGGGTTAACTAAGGCAGAACAGATCTCCCTCTCTCTGTGACGCTTCAGTCTGACCGGGATGTGGTCTCGCTAAGAGTAAGACAAAGACATGTAGCGTTAGCATGCTCTTGTGGGCCTAGCCACAACACTGACATGACCTCACTGTCAGAGAAAGAGAGAGAGAGAGAGAGAGATTGAGAGAGAGAGAGAGAGAGAGAGAGAGAGAGCGAGAGAGCGAGAGAGAGAAAGATTGAGAGGGAGAGAGAAAGACTGAGAGGGAGAGAGGGAGAGAGAAAGATTGAGAGTGAGGGAGAGAGAGAGAGAGAGAGAGAGAGAGAGAAAGATTGAGAGGGAGAGAGGGAGAGAGAGCGAAAGAGAAGGTCCCTTGGCTTTGGGACTTTAGAGGGGAATTGCGTGGGAAGAAATTGTCCTTTCAGTAGATTTTCTGTGTTAGCAAAACAGTAAAGAAGAAATGGATGTCTCAGAAAGTGACGTGTCAGCTCTCAGAGTAAGGGCATGTTCTCAGAGTAAGGGCATGCAGTGGTCCTGCTGTGGTCAGGAGCACCATGTCCCCTGATCTACTGATATGGGAGCATTCACTCCTGAAGCAGATTCACATCTCTGTGATTAAATTACAGCATGGCTTTCTTTTCTCTTCAGGATGAAGACTCCATTTCCCAACATGCCCAATTATCCTGCCTCAGGTTTGATGGGTCACAATCTGATTACACCTGTCTCCTCTTATAACAGAGACGAAGGCCCTTTACACACACTTAAAGACTCTTAACCATTAGGATACAGCTATGCCATCATAAGGGATTTTCTTCAAATGGCTTTTCCAGTGCATTCTTTCAGAGACGGTCAAAGAGAACTCTGCGACTCCGAGACCACGGAGCCCAAACGCCCAAAAATATTCCTGTTCCCTGTTGGACGGGACACCCAACATCTGATGCAACAGAGACGCATGACACAACAACTGGTTTAGATCAGTTCAAGAACAACAGATGATATTTTACGTGCGATAATTTCCCCAAAGTATCCTTAGATCACCAAAGGACCAAAAAAAAAGAACCCAAAAAACAAATTTGGCAGGCATTTAAACACACAGCGTGTAACAACGAGTGAACACATATCAAGACTAAAGCACATTATGTGATTACGCTTTAACTTTTACAGGAACTGACTTTGACAGAGTGAGGAAGTAATTGATTGGTTGCGGGGGTTCGTGTCCTTTTTATTGGACGGAGGATGATTGAATAAGAAATTGTGGAGCTCATGAAGTGAGATGCAAACCACAGCATGCCATTACAGCTCTGAGTCATTCTAACAGCGACGTGATACGAAATTAAAACATGAGACCACTGCGTTTTCAAAATGGCAGTGCTAAAGAAAAGAAGAAAAAAAAAACACCCACACTTCAGCAAGAGCACAGAAAAGTATAGAATAATATGAAGAGGGCAACAACCGCTTATAATCAAATGTGTTTGTGAAATACATTTCCTAAGCTTCTTGTACTTGAGAGAGGGAATGAAAATGATTGGCTAGATTGTTATGAACGATCAAGCTCTTCAGTCTAGATGAGTCTTGTCGTCGAAGTCTGCCATGGTAAGTATTTCATCTTATTCAAAGGTGGGAGAACCTACCATCTACTGTAAGCCTTTTAAGCTACTTTTAAGATCTTAGTGATTGGTTGAATTCGTTGTCTTTGGTTTGTCTCCAAACGCTATTTTTGACGTCGACGATGGCTGCCTCGCTCCGAAGGATAAAAATGGCTCGACTTTTGGCTCTTCCTCATTTTTTTTTTTTTTTCAATCGTGATTATTAATTATCCCAAGTGCACTTTGTTGTTCTTTCTGAATGGGATCTATGGCATCTTTTGGCTTGTTCTTTTAATGGGATTGAGTTTTGGGAGAAAGGACACAATAGAGGACGAGCCGGGACGGGTTGGGTTGGCGTGGGGTGGGGCGGGGTCTCTGAGTCACCGTCTCCTTGGGAACGCTGTCGTCATTGGTTGAAGGAGACAGTGAGAGGCCAACCCCGCCCCCCCCCCCCCCCATCCCATCCCATCCTTCAAACTCATCCTTACAACTCCTCCCATTTCCATCCAGCCCAGCCCAGCCAAGACCAGCAGGCCACTTAAAGTAATGTACATAACGCTGAGTGTATTTTTAGAGCTCTGGCTCTCAACGATGACATTGGAGGATGGGGAGAAGTGACCTAACATCGTAAATTCTGTCACGTCTTCAGACATTCTTTCGTTTTTTTTTTTTTTTATTTCCTCTAGCTAGCTGCATGGCTAACAGTTCGCTCACAGATAAAGGCAGCCCGTCGCAACTGTGGAATTTTCTATCTCGCAATCATTTTCACACTGCTCGTGAAGTACTATTTAAAAAAGACTGACTTTCACGTGATCTAAGATTCAGAATGACCATTTAGTGCAGTAACATACATTATCATCATAAACAGGGGGGGCTCAGTGCAATAAGACACAAACATTAACTTGTTAAATAATATAATTTATTTACTGTCATTTAACTTACATTTGTGTAATAACACAATATTTCTTTTTCCTTTGGGGAATAATAATTAAATAAATAAATAAATAAAAATATAGCTGTCCATATTCTAAATCATAATACATAGCTATTCATCACCAAATGGAATAAATTTCTACTAGCACACGTAAAATTTCAGCATCATTTGTACATATTTACAGAAATATAAATATTCACATCACACAAAAAAAGGTCTGTATTGCCCAAAACATCAAGTTAACACAGAAATGGGCTTTTCCTGTACCCAGTGACAACGCTAATTTTGTGGAGACATTTAAGATATTGCAAACCTCAAAAATAACACAGCATAAATCCTTTACATTAGATTATTTATATCACGCTACATTCATGTTCAAGTCGACAATATGATTAGACAATTGTTCACATAAATTGAATCCTCCGTTTTGTGGTAAATGTAGCTCTTTAAGGCGAATACAAGATTATGTAGTAGTGTGTGTTCTTAGATTTTGTCTATATCACACTACATAAAACTTAAAATGTGCACTGTTCTTACATCTGTAATGTGTCTTTTGGCAATGTGTCATATGGTTGGACCAATCATACAAACAGCTACATCTCTGTCCATTACTGAGGACTGTGTTTTTAGAAGGAGACACTAGGATGAATTGCACTAACATCTAACATGGAAGATTGGATTTAATATTATCTTAAAACACACATAGCCCCTACACCTCTAGATATATTTATTTTTTTTCTGTATATTTTCATATATTATTCAGTGATGATACATTTAAGTCTGCACTGACCTGAGATCAGGTTCATCGTGGTTTGTTTTCTTATTGCCAACCTTAATATCTCATTTATATCACAGAATGTACTTCCTCAAAGCAGAGCGGAGAGAGCAAATCACATTACATACATACCTGCAGAGATTTCTCCACTTCAAACAACAGCAGTGCTCTCTCTCTCTTTCTCTCTCTCTCTCTCTTGCTCTCTTCAGTGGATACTGGCCTTGACATTTCCCCAAAGTACCATTAATTTTCTTTATCCACGTCACATAGCAGCGATGAAAATATCCAAAACAATTTGGAAAACAAAATAGGTAAATATGTCTTGCCCCACTGAGCTTCGTTTTTTTCTTTTTGTTTTGTTTTGTTCTTTTTGTTTTTTGGTTGTTGTTGTTGATTTAGCCCAGGGTGTTGTACTTCGTGCTGTTGCCTGAGACGGCATATTTTTGATGCCTACGGGTAAAGTCCTCACTCGTTTTCGTGAACGGGAGACTCGGGGCTCGAGTCATCCTCCTCGGTCAGTGTCTCCCGCCTCGAGAAGGTGGCGGCTAGGGTGACGCTCAGCCGTGGCTTTACGGGGGCCATCTCGGACAGGCCGATGGTGTTCTTGTTGACCAGCGTGGTCCGATCCATGATCTCTGCGCTGTGTTTAGCCACCACGGCATCCAAAAAGTCGTACTTGGCCGACAGCATGCCGCTCTCGAAAAGGTACTTCGCCAAGTAGGAGAACGCCACGTTGGCCAGGAAGGAGGCCAGCATGGAGACCGTCTTAAAAGGGAACTTTTGGACAACCACGTACTCCACCTCCTTGGTTAAATGGTGGACTCTCTCCTCTGTGATCCAGCCTGGGTAATAAATGAAGGGGGGAAGTTTGAGGTAAGGCTCCCCGCCGCCCACACGTAAAAGCAGGCCGAAAACGTAGCCGGCGACAGAGCCGTAGGTGTTGGTGCCTCTGACGAAGAGAACGCTGAGGAGCTGAGGGAAAATGATGACATAGACCAGGTCGGAACTCAGGTACCATAGCCCGTAGACCGTACCGGTCAACAGGGCCATTGCCGTCGCCAAAGCCCCAAACACGAAGATGGTTATACGCATCACCCAAACGATCTCTCGGTCTGACGCCTGGAACGGACACAGATGTTTGAGCGCACGCACACACACACACACACACACACACACACACAAAGGATTTATGCGTTTTTATCAACCTGTGAGTAAAATTTCATGGAATCCAAGAAGAAAATAAGTGTGAATCGTAATATAGCGAACAGCAGGATTCAACAGACTTTCCCACATAAACAGCTGTTATCACAAGAGATGATTAGCTTTAGCTTTGGTTTAATCAGGAAACTGCTAGCGGTATTCATCTATAGGTTCATTAAAAACAAAAGCTCTTCTGTATTCTATGTAATGTATTTCTGGCGCGACAGCACCAATATCCGTGGGTCACTTAAAGCTGGTCAAAATCAAAGTTTGTCCTCAACTATATTCCATGTAACACAATGTTATAGGAATGAGAGTCTCACCGACTGGCGAAATGCCAGCTGGTAGATGTTCCTGGCAAACATGGAACTAGCTGAAAGGATGGATGAGTCTGCTGATGACATCACTGCTGCAGAGACCGCCCCCAATCCAAAAAAGGAAATATAAGGTGGGCATAGGTGCTGAAGAACGATTGGTAGGATCATGTCGGACTCATCCTTCTCCATGGGTGGAAGAGAACCATAGCTTGTCTGGTTCCAGTCTATGGGGAAATGACCAGGTATATATTGTCATATGAGTAAGCTATTGAGATATGTCACAATACATTACACAAATGTACTGACATCAGTCAAACACTGCAAAGCTGCAAAGTGATTCAAAGACAGGGAGACAGACTAACAGGAGAATACTGCTAGACAATTTAAATTTCATCGACACCTGTGTGTGTGTTTGGTCTCTTATCAGCTATAAGTAAGCTGTCAATGAGGTGCTGTGACTTTGATGGTGGAAATTTGGAGATTAAAGCTAGTTCCAGTGTGCTCCCCTTAGATGTAATATTTACAGGGTTCACATCGTTAAATGGATGATCTCTTAATAATGGATGAGGGGGAGCAGCTGTTGTTATTTACTCTATTTTTTTTTTTTTTCGAGATCTGAGGAAAACATGACTTCCAGCTCGAGCCCATACAGCCGGGGGATAAACTCACCAGGCATTTGTACACATTTGAAAAACAGCACATGAACCAGATACTCTACCGTGTGGGGGTGAAATTACTGTAAAATAATCATAAACAAAACACAGTCTGCGGGCATTTGGCAGCTTATCAAAGGATGCAGAGATATAAGATAGATACGTCGTGGGGAACGTCCCGACTAAATGGAAAGATGTGGGAGATTCTATCAGAATAGTAATTCAAAGTGAATTACTTTACCATTGTACCAGAAAAATGCATGAGGCTCTGGAGTAAATCAAATCAACCCATGTCAAACCTTAACTCTGCCCTTTTTCATACTTTTTGCCCTTGATTATGGGTCTGCATTTGACATCCAAAAGTTAAACGACTCATCAGATTAATTTATGTCGCCTTATCTGAAATGTACACTTCATAACCCTGGTTCAGGCTTTACCTGTGGCTTTTGCATTTATTTTGGCTCAGTGGCAGAAGGCTGGACATTACTTTGGCTTTCACAGTCATGAATGACACTATGTCCGGTCCAATCGCGGTATGAGCTTACCTGTGGAGGCCCCTATTGCTCCAATCAGGACAGAGGGGACAGCCATGATTAGGCAACCGAAAGCAGCAAGGAAGGAGAGGACTTGAGCATAGGTGGCTGAAGAGGCAGAAAGAACCCGCTGGAAATAGACTTGCCAGGGAACACCCCCCAACATCTAAAAACAAAGACACCACAATGAACATAGACACCCAACTCCAGGTACAGACCAGTACAGCAGTGTATATCAGCATGTATGATTTTATTAACATAAATAACATAAGATATATTCCAGCCGTGTCATACCAAGGTAATTACATGGACGGAGTCAACATTTTCTTTGACAAATGACTTTACTGCGGAGAAACTGCTTCGGTTCAGATCACGTTTTCAGATCTTTTCACGGGTCTGGGATCAGCTCATCGTGCAGCCCTGTCACTAACGAAACCTTCATAAATATAAACGTCGAAATGTGAAGAAAGTGACCAAAGCAGTCGACTCACCAGAAGACAGAAATTGTCTGCCCACATCCACGTGTCAGAGCTCTCTATCTTCCCCAGCCAGGGCGTCTGGTAGAGCTTCTCCGTGGCCGTCACTTCAATGTTAGCCACGGCCGGGTTAGACAGGGCAAACGGGACACTCAGCCACTGCACACAGAACGCAGCGTTCCCTTCTAACACAGTACCACTGACACGGCAGTTTTCATTACGAATAACGTCATCGATTTATATTCATCATATATATGGTTAAGATTATAGTTTCGATGCTCAAAATCAACAGGAGGGGTTTAGTCTGGTTTCTTTGAATGTTTCCATCTCGCCTCTAATGCTTCAATCACAACTGTCTTTCGCCTGTCACGAGTATTTTGATTGTAATAACATCCATAACGATTTTTAAAGTAAACAAGATAAACGTGTTAAGTAAATATATTCTAATACTTTGAAACTAAAGGTTACGAGTTAATTTTACATAAAAGAAGACTAATACAGAGAAGAGAAAAATTAAGTCATTGCACTTTATCATGATGTACGTAAAATGACACAGGAATATAGAAAAAACACTGAGGGCCTACACAATTCAAAAACCAGACAGCCCACAAACATGGCTGTATTAAGGCTCAGAGATTTACCAGGCCCATGAAGATACAGAAGAGCTGGACGACGTCGGTATAGGCCACAGAATACAGCCCCCCCACCAGGGTGTAGAATATGGCAATAAGGGCCGAGATCACCACAGACATGTTAATGTTGATATCAACGATCACACTCAGTGTGGCTCCTGTCAAACAAACAGAATGAGCCTATGTCATAACAAACATCTATCTCTTTTTCACAGAACATGGAAATTGTAACACAACGTTATCATTTCTCTAGAACTAATTTTTCTTCTATTTCAGAGCGCATGTCATTGCCAGCTCTGTCAGCAATGCGGAGATGTTTTCTTTCCTTTTCTTTTTTTGGATATGTTGTCTCTCTTTTTTAAGTTCAAGCACCTTAAAGCAATGACGTAATCGACACCTGAGCCTAACAGTAGCATTTTCGTGACTAACAATGTCTGATTAAGAGTGCCTTTTGAAGATTCAGTTTCATAGCAGAAAGTTTTGCGTGATGGAGGTCGTTTGCTCTTAGTTCTTACCAAGGGCAGATAAGATGGCGGCTGACCAGAAAATCTCTCCCATTAGCGCAGGAATGAATAGCAGTCCGCCCATCCTTTTACCATACAACTGCTGAAAGGGGTCGAGCATAGTGACGTAACCTCGAGAACGCATTGGTTTGGCGAAAAAAAGGCCACCTTGACAAAAAGAGCAATTGAGTTGTTTCAGAATTTGTGGAATGGAGATCACAACTGAGCTTTACTTAAGTTTAAAATGATATGCATTTATTCAGAGAATATTAATTTGTAACACCAACCCACTACCAGGCTTAGAGCGTAACCAAAAGGAGCCTGTGCCCAAGCCAGTCCGTAGCCGGGCAGATAAACGTTCTCGGCTGTACCGTTGATGTAGCCCCCTCCCACCCAAGTTGCTGTAAAAAAGAGAGCTGGTTATGTCAAACATAAATATTCAGAACAGTTATGGTCTCACAGCTCAGATTGGATGTGTGTAAAACAGCTATATAAACTACTCATTAAACGTGCGTGGAAACGTTCTTTGTTATGTAACGATAAAGTTTTCAATTTAATTTTTTGTTAAAGTCAGTGGTATTATAAATTAGCATAAACCTGTTCGTTATATATTTAAAAACAATGTTTTTCGTCTTTCATTTTCAGAAAACCTTTTCAAAACCTGTGATGTTCTGTGCTGTAGTCTCGCACACGCAAATAGTAAAATGGTTTCAGTCCGGGAGTTCGGGAGAAAGTACTGAATGGCATCAAAGAGAGTACTGTATCTACCATACATTTAATTTTAACTCACCTGTCATAGTAAATCCACCCACAAATAGTCCAATATCCCTGCCCCCGACCATAATGGTTTCACTCCGGTCGGTTCCCTCCTCGACCCCAGAGTTTTTGTTCTTCCATGCAGCCCAAATTCCAACCAGGAGAATGACCAAATAGAATAAAACGATTGCCACCAACCCTTCCACATGGATGGCCATCTTCTCTTTGCTAAAGTCTTTGTCTTTTCAGGGAGACGAATTTCATTAGGAACTGTGGGAGAAAAGAAAAAAAAGATTAAAGATTAAGGTAAAGTCACGCTTCAATTAAAAATATATATCGAATGTTTCACTGTATTTCCGCTCAGGCTCCAAGTTGCTCGCCTCTCCCTTGAGCTCGGGAGATACAGCGATACCTACAACAAACATGCTAACAAATTCATTCGTTCGTCTTTAAAGTAGGTTAAAGTAGGTTTGCAGACGTCAGTCATGGATTCATCTCGTCTTTTATCAACTTTAATTTCTTTATTTTTTGAAACCTAATAACGCTCCAGTTGAACTGCATCTCCAAACACGAGCTAAGAATATACCCTATTTCGTTGCAGTGGACGTTACGATTTATAAAGGCAAAAAATATAAGATCTTTAACATAATTAAGTATGACAGTGATAAGCAAATCACACAAACTGCTTAATTTAATTTCAGAAAGAAAAATTTGAAAATGCACTTTACCTTTTTGAGGGCTTCTCTGTGCGACACCAGACACAAGTAGTGCAAAAATGATGAACGAATGTCCAAATGGGAACAGAGAGCGCAATATTCGCCGGTGGAGTCGAGCACCCTTGCACTTGCCAGTGAGCGCGGGTTACTGGGTAGCTTATAAGAGACCAGATTTCGTCAGAGGTAGATGAACGTCAGAGAGAAGTGAATGGGGGCTATTTATGAATTAAGATGTCAGGTTGTGCAAATGAGTTGCACGTCGCAGGAGGTTACCCGATGGTGGTACGGGCAACTGAAAATAGCAACGCGCGTAACGAGAGTGTTGTAAATCTATCCATTCAGACAGTTGACTGAAGTGTCGCCCTACGTGATTTCCTAAACCATGGGTTTGATAACTATACGGGCAGTCTGCATTTTGTGTGATGTTTCAAAATATTTGAAATCAATTGAACAGCCACCGTAAATTACGTTAGTTTGGTCTCTGTCCATGGTGCTGAACGCGCCACGCCAGAACAGACGCCCTCGTTTCAACCTCAGACAAAACTCCTATTATTCAACATTTGAATCACAGTCTACCACCGTAGATTCCATCGAATCCATAAAGGAAAGTGATAAAACAGCAGCAGAGACGACAACAGACCCATACGTCGAAATAAAGTATTCAAACTATTCCCTATTTGCGTGCGTGTAGCTTAAAAACTAAAATTGGAGAGGTACGGGTCAAAGTCTGATCAAAATGAAGGAAATGTAAATCTTCCATTTATAACCTCAGACTAAAAAGGCCAAAAAAACCCACTCTAAAAAAAATCTAAATTAGGTGTGCTGAGCAGTGAGTCAATTTAACGGCGACGGAACTACACTTCTCTCAGCCAAACTCCACTCAGAGTTTGACTCATTTAACTTTGAAAAAAAAAAACTGACAGCGCGCCAAGTCAGTCCAATTAGAGACATTCGGAATCAAGTACACGACCCGCACATCTGGAGAGGAGAACGCCAATCAGTCAAAATCACCTTTTTGAACAGGAAATCCCCATTCCAGTATGTCAAATAAGCCTCGGACGAAATTTTCACTCATACTAAACTGCTAACCATATTTTTGAAGGGTCTGTGGTGGTTGGACGGTTCGATCAGTGTACACAAACATCTCGTCTGGGTCATTATACGACTCTTGGCTAGACTGCAGAGCCCAGTCGAACTACTTCAACTCAGGCTGTTTAAGAAGTCTGTCTGGTGTCGTGCCGCAGATCGCGGGCACAAGTACCAAGCTCCCCTGATGAATTACGCGGATAATGAGTGCCTAGCACATCTGTCTCCTGGTTTTGATGTGATTGGTTGATAACGAGCACCCGATTCGACAGTCATTCGCTTATGGCAGAGGAGAATAAATAGAGATTATGTCACTAATTAAAACTATAAAAAAGATGGACAAGTTACACGATCACAACTCGGTTAATGGTTCACTCTTTAAGCTTAGGTTATACAAGGCCCTTAAATGCCGTTAAAAATGTATGCCATTTTTTCTTTTGCTATAAATCTTCAAATTTCCATTAGTATGACGTTATGTGTTTATACTGAATTCAGAGAAGTCTTCCAAACTGCAGCGTCAAGCTCCTCATGTAGCGACCGCACTCAGGCCCAGGATACTGATGCCCCCTAGTGGCCACAAGTAAAACTTAACAGATTATAGCAAAAGCGAGTACGCCCCAGCGTCTGAATGGCCTAGTTTGATAGGTGAAATGATACAAAAAGAAAAAACTACCTTCTTTCCAAATAAAGTGGGAAAGGCCTTATAATAATATAATATCTGAGTCATGTTGTAGGCTAATTGTGAGTATGTATGGATCAGCCAAGGAAGGGAAACAGCCTGTCATACCGTTCAAGAAACTGAACATTCATTGTTTAAGAAATCGAATTTTGTAACACACTTGTGATTGCAGACTTAAAATTTCTTCACTTTTTTGGCATATACAGTACAACAAAAGATCACCATCTACACAATCTTTTGTTGCGGGGTCTGGACAGAAATTCACCTGTTCCCTTACGTGCTTTCTGACCTTTTGCCTCAGGTCGCCCCTGTGTCCTGCTTGCAGCTGACATTGACAGTGGAGTACACAGCAGCTTTCGCCACTGTAACCCTTAAGACCCATCGGCTCAATTGCTTCCTGAGCCCCTGCAGCCTAAAGGTGAACCAAGGTGGTCGAGATGTTTACCATGGAGTTTCATGTTTATAAGAGCTAGAACGGGAAAAAGTTTTATTTGCCCCCGCCCCCAAACCAGTTTTAACGGGGTTTCACATTGTCTTCTCTTTGTCAAAATCCTCTCCGAACAACACAAATCAACGCTATATGAGGCCAGAAAGCCAACTCAACCTCGCGCTTCGCCTCTGAAAATTTATTTAGTTTAATTTAGTTGTTTTCAGTTGGAGGAGGTTGCCGACTGATTGATGACGTCAAACGATTGATGTCAGTACGGCAAATGAAAAACAAAATGCACTCATTTTAAATGTGAAACTCGAATCTGTGTTTGAAAAAGCGCAATCAAGACTAAATAAAATAGCATTAAAAGAGGTGTCATTACTGTCAGTACTCTATAGCTCTGTGCTGTAGTAACTCGTTAATGCATACTGACACATGCACTTAGAAAGGGACATATCAGTCAGAATCTTTACATTCTTGTGGCAGGCACACTGATACCTACATCACACTGTAGGCTACAGTGTGACCACTATTGTCCAGTTTTAGAATGCTTACATTACTTTCTCAATGTAATTATTTGATTAGCAATCCATACAACTTCAGTTCATTTCAACTGTAGTTTACTGCTGCTGCTCATTAAGAGTGCTAGGTCAGTTCTGAGACTTTCAGTATCTTTTCAAGTGTTAGTAAACTATAATAAACTCTAGAATAATTCACCGGTTGCTGCAGCACAATGACTTAATTATAAGAACTCGACGACAGATTTGAACATTATTTGGAGAAATGTACTGGCAGGACCCATGTTACACCTTTACATATTGGCTAGACTGTAGATTTCAGGCTCAATTAAAGTGTGTGAGCCAGAGCTACTTGTGTGTGTGTTTGTGTGTAATTCCATCAGTGGCAGATGGCTCAGTGATTAGGCATTTTTTCCACTAGGCTACACTGTACACTGGGACAGCTTCACACTGGGCGAGGGGTCTTAATGAGGACATCTGATTACTCCAAACAGAGAAACACAAATCTGCCACTCTACAGCCGCAGCCGGCAGCCGGCAGTCTGTCAGAGAGCTGGAGGGCTGTTTTATGGAACATGCACCGGGTCACTGGTGCCAAACAACAGCAGGTGACTGTTCACTGATTTTTGGCCACATGTTGCAAAAAAAAAAAAAAAAAAAAAAAAAAAAGGAAGTTATGTGTGCTAAAATTAATATCAAAGCAGAGTTTAGAGACTTAGACATTCAAGTTTGTTCCATGATTTGGGTTTTTTTGAGCCTTTGAAATCTGTCCTATGGACATGCCATGTTTACCATTTCTGCGAAATCCAATCCATAAAATTAAGGCTGTTATAAACATTGAGAAAACCTAGCAGGGCTCCTTGTCGGAACTGGCTTTGGTTTACTGTAATCAAAGTAGTCGATGGGCTAGAGATCAGCTGTGTTTCAATAGTGGTACAATGACACAATGAATCAACACTTTATACAGACTAAAGCTCTTTACTTATAGATGATATACTTATAACACATTCCTAGTACAAGATTGTTGGAGATTAATAAAAATGGAATAGCAAAACAGTACATTCTTAAAGTGTCTTTTGAGGATATAAATTAAAATTGGCTCTGGTCTCATGACAAATGAGAGACAAACTGGACGAGAACAGAGCAGAATCAAAACAAGCTTTGTGTCACAGGTTCTTCCATAGTTCATAAATAAATTACAAATTACACTTGAGATAGAATTTGTCTGTCGCGGACATTTCACAGGTCAAATTTTCACTGTGGCTGACTGTCAACCCACTGAAAACGTTCTTTCTGTAGGGCGTAGATTTTAAATTATATTAGCATTTGTTTAGCTCTTTCCCATTTCTGTACCGATGGACTAAAATGACAACTTGAATAATTAAATTCAAAAGAAAAGAGCCGAAGGATCCAGTATGGTCTGACACGTTATCTAATTCCCTATCCACTACTCACAAATGGGATGGACAAGTGTTATGTTGGAGTGCTCTGAAGTCTAGTTGATCCCTGTCAAACATGTTCATGTTTACATACACTGCTCAGACTTTTTTTGACACAAAAACTTACAAAACACTACACATATACGCCTTTGGTCGTAGAGCTATAAGGTAGCACTGTTATTGAAAAAAAATAAATAAATAAATAAAATAAAAAGTGTAAAACGATAGTTAGGTAGGACGTATGCAGATTCATGATGTGCGAGAGGGCAGCACTAGTACCTTGCGCCAAATGTTGCTGAATATTTAAGGAATTTTACCACGTAGAGGTCATGGAATGCTCTATTCTTCTCTCTCAAGCATGAGGCAGAAAAAAAAAATAAAATCACAAAACAAATTTGGGATCATTTACAGTACCAAAAAAAAAAAAAAGAAAAGTTGCGTATTTTTTTCAAAGAACAGTGTTTTCTGAACATGACACATTTGACTGAAATGACAAACCTGGGAAGCTAATGACCAGTCAATCAAAATGTGCCATATTCGATAAGTCGAAAAAGAAAATCCAACAACAAATTAAAAAAAAAAAACAAAACAAAACAACACCACTATGACCAATGCTGTGTGTTTCCAAGCGCACTAGTGTGGTCCAGTCGTCCCTACAGGGGGTTTAGGGGTGATGGCTCAGGCCCGGGTAGGTAGGTTCACTTCAACACTAGCTGCTGGTTCACCCACGCTGCCATGGAGACACTGCTGTGTTCTAAGAAGGTCTCATGTTCTCATCATTTTGATTTGATCTGTAGATGAGGGGGAAAAAAATTACACTTCAAACTTTCATTAAAAGTAGTGCTACAGTGTCTTTCTTACAGATATAAAGACTAGTACAAGGTTTCTGGAAGGGTTCAACAGTCAAATCACCAGGTTTCACCAGGTTGGATTTAAACGTATTTAAATACTTATTTGGCATGAGGGAGGGAGTTTTTTTGGAGGAGGGAGACCAGACGGTAAGTCAATACAGTCGATCAATGCTGTTGGCTAAGGAACAATCACAAGGGGAAATTCACAGATGCTCTGAAGGAAACACTGTCAATAGTCTATAAAAGTGGTACGCTGACTTGATTTGAAATAGAATAAAAGACAATGTGTACAAATGTGTCAAATGATCTCAGATCAGTATACAGATCTTTATGATCAGCTTCTCTACATACGTGTGATGCTCTAACATTCCACTACAACACCACTACTGGGCTTTGACACTTAAAATACTCACAGTGCAATTTGTTCTTAGAGTGAAACAGAACAGAAACCCAAAAAATTAAATTCAACTTCAAAGTTCGAAATGACACACAATCACTTCCTGTCAGTTATGACTGGTATAACATTAAAAAAATTCAGTATGACAGCTTCAAATTGCCTTTACTAGTAACTTCTAAATCTGTTCAGACAGAGTTTAGGACTATTTGTGTTATATTTAGTATGTTCTGTTTGTGTAATGATATATACATGTGAGAACACTTTGGGAGATTCATTTTTCCAGTAACAGGGAACACACAGAACTCCTTTAGTCTGGTAGAATGGTTTTTGGTATGTTATGTGCCTTCTCTAAAATGAACACAGACCTCTGTTTGTGAGGAGCTGCATTGAGAATGATTATGGTTTGCTCTGTAGTGTCAGGTACACTGTGTTGCTACCTGGTTTCTCCCTGTCTACAACTCTTATTTTTAAGAGGAGCCGTCACTGTTTTAATTCATCATAGATGTTTGCCTCCACATAAGGGAAAACAGTTTCAACATGGGTTATGTTCAAATGTGTGAAAAAAATTAAACGGATTACCTTGCAGCCAGTCAACCCCTTCCTGTAAACCCTCTCCTTTGACTGCATCACTGGCACTGAAAGACACACACACACAAATGTCACTCATTTCAAATGTCATTCATTCATTCATTCGTTCATTCGTTCAGAGCAGAGATTATACGTTCAATCTTTACATAGCAGACGCTTACTAAACTCCTCAATATAGAGCATTTCTTCTGCATGAAAATGCTAGAGTGATCTAGCAAGAAAGTAAAGCAGTACTAAGATCTGGAAATATGAGACGCAATATGGGCGTGGTCCCATGTGCATGTGTACTGTTTTCCAACAATAAGTATTGACAAAAGCACCAAACACTGTCAAAACCACGCCAACATACAGAAACGTAACACTAATTGCGCATGAATGCGCCACTACTCACAAAATACATTTCATGTTTCACAGGGGCCACATTCTTAAGAGGGATCCGTGTTGACTCACCAGATGTGCCAGGGCTTATCTTTGATATTCTCCAGACACAGCAGCTGTGAGACCTTCACAGAAGACAGGGCGTCTCTCAGGTCCATCTTATTAGCAAAGAACAGGATGGGTATCCTCCTGTGTTTTATGTCTATACATACAGGACCGAGGAAGAAAAGCTACATGTGACAACGGGCTCAGGCAACACTGGAGAGAAGGAGCCCTTTGCAGAACATACTATGACAAAGAGGCTTTGACAAAATTACTGAGCTACGGGAGCCATGCTTCATTTACCTCCATTCACACAATAACTCTTCTGCTTCACATGATGCTAATCTGAGCGTAAAAGAGATACTAGACTTTCTGTAGGGACAGGCTGACCTGGATGGTTTAACAGGGTGTCAAGTTCCTCTTTAGCAACCACCATTCTCAGCTTATCTCCGCTGTCAATCACAAATATAATGGCTTGACCTTCCCTGGAAACATAAAGACAAAGACATGGTGATTTCACTTCATGTATGTGTCACTTTAAACAACTTTAAGGTCAGTAGTTTCAATGTTTAAAGAAGATATACATACTTGTAATAGTGTTCCCAAAGGTTCCTGTATCTGCCTTGGCCTGACATGTCAAACACTGTGAAGGACAGACTTTGGAGGGGGTGAGGAGTGGGGGGTGATAGTACAAATAGGTATTTACATAATGTTTCCAGAGATGCAACGTAAGAGATTACAGAGACAGTACTATGCACATTGAATATCTGGATAACTTTGATTCCGCAGCTGTGCTTCTACAAATCAAGGGAAGAAAAATGATTACCTTGACGTTTTAAATTTTTCTATGCTGAAGCCGATGGTTGGGACAATATCTTGTGCCTGAGCCTGTATGAGGATAAAGCAATAATGACTAAGGGTATATTAAAATGATAAACAAATTATATTTAAATAAAGCTGTTTTTCCTAAAATGACTTCCCAAAGGTGTCAGACTGTAACCACAACAAACATTTAAGTGTGTGTATTGTCTCTTTTCCACTACGACGGTGCTGGTGCCCGTGCCCGTGCCGGTGCGGAGCCAGTGCTGCCTTGGTGCCTTTTGAGAACCGGCCCGCATTTCCACTGGTTTGGGAACCGAACGCTACATAGCGAAAGTTTGGGTAATTTCCGTGGGGAAAAAATAATGTCGGACAGAACGCATTGCTTGCTCTTTATAAATTTACTTTTACGCTAGGCTTCCACACAGCGAAACACCTCACGAATTTTGTCCCAGAACTTTTCGCTCTGGGGGCAAAATTCATGAAAATAGTAAGTCTGTCACTTAGCTCAAAAGTTAAAACGAGTGTTTAAATGAAGGTCTGCATGAAGTGGTTTAATTGCACCAGCCAGAGCCGAGAGAGAGAGTGTCTTTTTCTACCACTCTGGGTCCGACTACGTTCATGTAACATGTAAACAACAGCCCGTATTGATGTAGACACAAATTGTTACTCATGCATCTTTTAATCATATACATATTTTCACGCTACAAATATCCTTTAGCCTACCGCTACTTGGTCAGACGTTTTTTGTTACTCCCGCCTCTCTAAAGAACGTCACGTATCAAACGCTGAACTGATTGGTTCTCGCGTGGTTTTTATTTGCATAGCCTCTGACGTCAGCGGTTCCAACTTTTGGGACCAGCATTTCTGTGGTGCCGTGCCGGTGCCAGTTTTCGGCTCCGGCACCAGTATTTTGTCAGTGGAAAAGCGCGGGTGCCGGTGCTCGATCGGGCACCGGCACCGGCACCGCGGCAGTGGAAAAGGGGTATATGTGTGTTCGAATTGGCAGAGACCATTCGTGCAAATCACGAATATCTGAATGAACAGAATTAGTGTAATCATTTTATCCTCTGATTTTAACTGAATTAAGAATCACATTTTACTGTGCTTTTTACCAAAGACAGACGTTTTGCCTTAAGGGGCTCATTAGTGCCAAAAGCATATGTTGCCGGTCCAAGCACCGAACCGTACTCCTCTGTTGGCGCTTATTAACCGTACAGCATCCTCTGTCTGTCTCTTTCTTGTCACGATCTTGCTGTGGTGCTAAGAGTGTAGATACACTTACATTAGACGGCTTGAGTTGATTGATGATTGTGGTTTTGCCGCTGTTGTCGAGACCCAAACACAGAACATTCACCTCCTTCTTTTTCAGTCCGAGCCATCCCGCTAGCTTGTCGAAAAGCCCCATTGGTTTCACCGACCGGGGCGTCTCTGTTCAAAGGAAACGAATCATTTAGCTAGTCGAATTCCTGCTTCCATTTCCAGCAACCGCTTACCAGCCAACTAGGACAGTTGGAAGCATCACTGGGCGAAACGTGTAGGCTAACTACGGAAGCATGAGTAGCAAACTGTGGCACGGATAAAAAAAATTAGCCGTCTTCCACTCTTTTTCATATAATCCGATTTAAGTGCATTAGCTGAAGGTAGTGGACCTCCATGAATCGTTGGCGTACAAACGCACAAACAATTACTGTCACGTTAAAATCTCTCATGTAATAACGGTTTAGGCCCTCGAGAAATGCTCATTAGATTTGGATACATATCACGCAGTTTCTAATGTAATACGTTTAATGCTGTAATCAGTTACCCAAAGGACTTGCACTCAGTGCTATCAGGCTGTCAGGCTAGTTCTGCTCCAGCAGCTTGAAAGTAAAGGATAAACGTACCCTTGTAAATTCACGTTTGCTGTATTGTCTCGGTTTTCGACTATCAATCCTTGCCACATGCCAAAATGACTGATTTAACAGATTAATGTCACTGATTAAGTATAAAGATCATCATTGTTGCGTTTTCTAAAAAGCTTAATCCGCTGAGCCACTTAGCTACAAAGATTGCTAGCTTGCTATATGAGCTGGCGGAGGCTACCAACACATGTACTCGTTCACTGGCAAATTAACCCACCAGGCAAAGCTGATACCGGACATTGAACACGTAAGCCAGCGTTTATACAAGGCATATATATGACAGACTACAGACTACTTATGTACCAGGGACAGTAAAAAATGTCAACGTGTTCAGTTAGCGAAATATCTGCGGGGTTACCCAGGTCTTTTTTACGCTAGCATAATATGCTAGTTAGCTTAAGGTTGATATCAATTTTCTTGTTTACAGCTTACCTTTAAGTACTTGGCTTCCCTCACTAGAGCTGCGTGTATCGCTTGGTACCTTTCAAACTGCCCAATTAAAGACAGTCCGAACATCCAGTGCTGCCGATTCTACGATACATGTTTCAGAGATCTCTAAATGATTCCTAAATACGAGTGTCTCTCGCCCTTAAGGGGTAAAACCCGAAATATTTACACAGCGTTGCTTGGAAACGATAGCATGCGGGCTTTTTTAAAGTCTGCTGAAGAGCGCCGTCCTCTGGGCACGATGAAACATGCAACACTGCGTTCAAATTATATACGATGTACTCGTCGTAACATGATTTGCGAACAGGACAATTGTGATAAAATGGTTTCGTCCACATATTTTCTTTCCATGACTGTTGCTGCACAGGTGTTAAAGAGTATAAAAAAAATCAGTAATAAGAAAGAATAACTTTTTTAAGGCTTGGATTTTCCTTACACATGAAATTCTTCATTTATACAAATAAACCTGATTTAATCACATTTTATCTTTCTGTCCAATAAAAGTTTACTGCTTTATAAAGAGTACATATGAGAGAAAAAATCAGAGACTGAAAAACTGACTAGAATGTAACAATGACACATCACAACCTTAATCCTTTATTATCATGATCATTTTTTAGAAACATCCAACCTAAGCATATATCTGAAATTATAAAAAATAATATACACTAAATATAGATCTTTAACATAACGTGTACCGACCTGATTTAACAGAGTGATGTCAATAACGTGTGCTCCCTCTACTCCTAAACTCCTGTTGTATGAATTAGCCACTTAAGTGTTCTCCATGTCTTGACAATGTGTTTGGTCTAAGAACATGATCTCTGGTTTGGCAGACTCGAAGTGCACCCCGTCCCTCTCTCTCTCTCTCTCGTATGTTGGGATGAGATGTCATATTATGCAAAATCATGAAAATCCGATACATGGCAAGGACAGAGGTAGCATGTGTGCGGGTGTCTGTTTGCATTCGTGTCTCCCTGGATGTACATTCAACACATTAGAACCAAGGACTAGAGCTAACTCTGTTTTTTTTTTTTGTTTTGTTTTTTCAAATTCAGTCCCAAGGACCCACTGTCCTGACAGTATTTTGTTCCTGTTGAACATAAACTGCAAACGACTGGATGTTAGTCCTTTTGTGTGGAAAGACACCAGACAGAGCTAAACTGAACAGAACTCAACTAGACTAAAAATGCCATAGGACACAGGCTCTTGAGACTTCATTTTGTAAAACAGTGTTTTGTCTCACATTCCCCAGCCGGCCTCCTGTACCTGTGATCTTTCTTTCAGAAATATTTTGTGAGAGAACAACAGATGTAGAAAGTTGCCCCTAAAACATCAGGCTCTTTTCACAATGTTAATGAGAAGCTCGCTGTCATTTACAGCGATAATCCAATATCCGGCAGGATCTAACATAATGGCTTTCCCTTGAGAGAACACACGTAAATGTTTTTGTTTGTTTGCTTGTTTGTTTGTTTTTTTTTGTGTTCTTTTGAACATGACTGCCTGAGGAGCTCAATGGATTCACATGGAAATTTCAAAACAAAAATAAGTGTACATTTCTCCACCTTCATTCTTGGCTCTTTTCTTCATTTTTGAAAAGACTGCACATATTGCTGAGGGAAAAAACAAAGAGATTTTCTTTTTTTTTTTTTGCACATACATACAAATAAATATCAGCGTAATATAATGGATATTACCCATATAAACCTAATGACATTCAAAAGTCCCATATTAAGAATCTGCGGTCCACAATCTCCCGTTTTAAGAGAGTTCAGGAAGTAGCTTTGATGTATCAACAAGAAATATATTTTTCAGACACATACTTATTTAAATACATTTAAAATAACAAATTAAATATTTCAAGTCCCCTTATTTTGCAAGTTCAGTCAAATTGCACACCTTGGAGGATAAGTAACAGATCACGTCGCCATAGCTACAACACCATAGTCTCTTGGTAATCATACTAAGGCTGCAACCAGTGGGAAGTTCCACATCTCCGCATCCACCAGGAAGATATCGAGAAAATCTTGTAGTTTATGACGTTTGACATCTTTCAGAGTCTCTGGCTTAAACGCCGGTTTTTGTCTTAATAAATGTATGTACTCATTCAAAGTGCTAGAAGGCCCGTTGAGAGATGTGTGGGTATACCCTTGCGCTGTAGCCCTGTCGGGAGACGGGTCAGTGTGACGGGTTGAGGGAACTGACCGTGTCCGAGCGCCTGTGTGAATGTGTGTGTGTGTGTGTGTGTGCGCGTGCGTGTGTGTGTGTGTGTGTTAGTGTGCGTGTGCGTGCATGTGCTTTATATCTTGCGGCCTCATACGTGGAAGCCGCTCTGTTGGACGTGGAGGAATTGCAGTCGGAGTGTCTGTATGCTGCTCACTATCCTCCTCTGGTGGCCAATCAGAGACACACCAATTCTTCTGACATCACTACAGAGACAGAAGGAAAATGTGAAACAGACAGAAAATTCAGTAAGACAACCTCAGTGATTACATTTATTGACATGGCACTAGTTGGTCTAGAAGTTATACTTTTTTATTGATATTCATTTATTTTTATTCATCTTATTTTCACAATGGCAAGTGAACTGTTCTTAGCACTGAGATCTGGAATCATCTAAAACAATACTTGTGCACAATTCTTTAGAGGAAAAAAATGTTGGTAAAGTACCTTTTCCATGGCCACATCAAAGCACAAAACCAAATTGCTCATATCTGAATTTGCAAAAGGTATAAATAATGGATTAAACTTGGTAATTTTTAAATTGTTCAGTCTAGTGTGAAACTTGAGCACATTGGCACTCACTCAATACTCATAGTGGATACAGAGTCCAATGTTGTGTAACCTGCAGCCAGAAAGTTGTTCTTATATTGGCTCATTTTGATGGAGTCCAACCAATCACCGATGGAGATAAATAGAGGGTACTCAGGTGTGTCTTCTGGAGATTCTGGGAAGCTGTAAATGTAAAACACACACATAACAGAGTATGAATTCACTATTTAAAATGTACAGACAAATTAATATAGACTTTTAACCCCAAACACACTGTCAAATCAAGTAGATGCTATATAGATGGAGATTGCATATATTCGTGAATGAAACACAAAGGGTAAAACTCACAGAATTTTGAAATGAATGACTATATTCTTAGTTTATCCATGGCCCTGTTTACACTTGGTTTTAAAATGCGTCTTGGGCGATTGGATCACAGGTGGACAGCGCTAAATACAAGTGTAAATGACCACCAAGACGCGTTGTGATCCGATCACTCAAACCACTTGCCAAGGTGGTCTGGGACACATTTGACCACATATCCACCGTAGTGTAAACGCTAATGCGTCCTGATGCGTAATAACCCTCTGGCGTCCTGATGCGTAATAACCCTCTGGCACATAGCAGTAACGAAATCCGAACACAAGCGGTCAGCTCGACAAATTGGAGACCCATGACAGACGCAGGTGTAAACGGCAATGTGTCTTGGCTGTCCACTTGTAATCTGATCGCCCAAAACGCATTTTAAAACCAAGTGTAAACAGGGCCTATGATGCAAAACCCAACTGGCCAGTTGACCTCCCTTCCGTTCCAGCTCCTCACTAAATCCACTGTTGAGTGTTTGTGTGAGTACAGTAAGCTGTGTCAGGTATGCCTATGACAGCTGTACCTCTGTACATCATCCACCAGCGTGAGCAGGCAGCCAGGATTACGGATGAGTTTGTCCAGGAAGTCAACGATGTCGTTGAAGCGTGGTCGGCGATTCCTCTCTTTCTGCCAGCAGTGGAGCATGAGCTGATGCAGGGCCACGGGGCATCCCATGGGGGCGGGCAGTCTGTACCCCTCCTCTATAGACAAAATCACCTGCCCAAACACAGCAAAATACAGCTAAAACAGGTATATGGCGCTCACATTACGTAACAAAACTCATCTGTTTTCACCCTTTGTGAGAATTAGAAGAATCAGTTAATACAAAGTGAAAAGGGAGAATCCACAGAGCAACTCAGATGATGATATACAGTATGAGATATACATATGCTAAAGGTACATTATATAGTTTCCAATTACAGACTGTAGCCCACCTGTTCTCATGCACAATTTGTCAGCCACCCTCTACCTCATTCATCACTGCTCAGTTTCTGGTCACAGGACCGCTGCTGACCAGATATTATTTGGGTCTCAACACAGCAGTGACACTGACGTGGTAGTGACATAGTAATGCCATGGTAGTGACATGGTATTGACATGGTAATGACATGGTACTGACATGGTAATGACATGGTACTGACATGGTAGTGACATGGTATTGACATGGTAGTGACATGGTAATGCCATGGTAGTGACACGGTAATGCCATGGTAATGACACTATAATGCCATGGTACTGCCATGGTATTGATGTGGTAATAACAGGGTAGTGATGTGGTAGTGACATGGTATTGACATGGTAGTGACATGGTATTGACATGGTAATGACATGGTACTGACATGGTAGTGACATGGTATTGACATGGTAGTGACATGGTAATGCCATGGTAGTGACACGGTAATGCCATGGTAATGACACTATAATGCCATGGTACTGCCATGGTATTGATGTGGTAATAACAGGGTAGTGATGTGGTAATGCCATGGTACTGACATGGTAGTGACATGGTATTGACATGGTAGTAACATGGTACTGACATGGTATTGACGTGGTAATGACATGGTATTGACATGGTAATGACATGGTAGTGACATGGTATTGACATGGTAGTGACATGGTATTGACATGGTAGTGACATGGTAGTGACATGGTAATGACATGGTAGTGACATGGTATTGACATGGTAATGACATGGTAATGACATGGTAGTGACATGGTATTGACATGGTAGTGACATGGTATTGACATGGTAGTGACATGGTAGTGACATGGTAGTGACATGGTAATGACATGGTAGTGACATGGTATTGACATGGTAATGACATGGTAGTGACATGGTAGTGACATGGTATTAACATGGTAGTGACATGATATTGACATGGTAATGACATGGTAGTGACATGGTAGTGACATGGTGTTGACATGGTAGTGACATGGTAGTGACATGGTAATGACATGGTAGTGACATGGTAGTGACATGGTAATGACATGGTAGTGACATGGTAATGACATGGTAGTGACATGGTAGTGCCATGGTATTGACATGGTAGTGACATGGTAGTGACATGGTATTGACATGGTAATGACATGGTAGTGACATGGTAATGACATGGTAGTGACATGGTAGTGACATGGTATTGACATGGTAGTGACATGGTAGTGACATGGTATTGACATGGTAATGACATGGTAGTGACATGGTAGTGACATGGTAGTGGGTGTCACACGGGTACAAGTGAATCAGGCACAGCAGCATTGGTACATGGAACATGGAAACATGGAAACAGTTTGGTCACTGTATCTGACAGTACACCAACAAGGTGTACCCATAATGTGGGTATTTCTAAAAAGGTGGCCATTGAGTGTATAAAGCAAAACATTATACCATACCATGAAATAGATGAATGTTGAGGAGTGAAATGTATGGATGGGGGGGGGGGGGGGGGGGGGGGGTGACATATGTAAGTGTGAGAGGGGAGGGACTGGGGGGGCAGATAGTAATGATAGAATTCCTGCTGGAATGACCATATAAATACAGTTATACAGGTCATCAAATATACTGTCCCGCCTTAATCTCCTTTCTGATTTAAGGTCAGCTCTCCAACCCAGAGACCTGAACAACTATTGCTAGATTAATAATGAGGCTGATTTGTTATCATCATAAAAATGTGTGATCATTACGTAAACCCGGCTGTCTCTTCCATTGTTTAAAAAAAGAAAAAAAAAAAAACAATTTTATAATTCATGTAAGTTCTGGGGTCGCATGTGAGAAATGGGGCTCACGTCTTGATTGGACATCTCCCAGTACGGCCGCTCCCCATATGACATCACTTCCCACATGACGATACCGTAACTCCACACGTCGCTGGCCGAAGAAAACTTCCTGTAAGCAATTGCTTCTGGCGCCGTCCAGCGTATGGGGATTTTCCCTCCCTACGACAAATAAATAAACAAACAAAATGACATCAGACATATTGTTCATCTGTCTCTCCATGATTAGACACAAAAAACCCCCAAAAAAACAAGCAGGTGGAGTTTGCTCTAGCAATATTGATACATTCCGCTAGCAGATTACACAGACAGCTTATCTTGTAATTCCAGAAGACAGTTTTTTGTGTTTGCACAAAAACTCAGTGGTTCTTGCTGAGACGAAAGAAAAAAAAAAAAAAAAAAAACCCCAAACAAACAAAAAGACAGAGGAGTGGCTTGCTTCTGAACGCCACTCAGAGTGCATTGAAACTGCGTCTCCGGACGACCGCGTCGTTATCTTATCCATGCGAGGATAAACAAACTTTGTCTCTCTTGAATAGATTCGTAAAAGAAAAAAAAAAAAAAAAGCGAACCCCCCCTCCCCCCACCCATCCCCAGTACAGTACTGGGTGTGGTGTGAGTCCACATTAGTATGCAGCGCTGGGAGAGAGAGTGGTGTTGATACCGTGGTGGTGTAAGCAGCCTCGGGGTCGTCCTCCAACACCCTGGACAGGCCAAAGTCAGACACCTTACACACCAGGTTGTCATCCACCAAAATGTTTCGAGCGGCCAGGTCCCGGTGGACGTAGCCGATGTCGGACAGGTACATCATCCCCGAGGCGATGCCACGCAGCATGCCAACCAGCTGGATCACTGTGAAGTGCCCGTCATGTTTCTGCAGAGAGAGAGAGAGAGAGAGAGAGAGAGAGAGAGAGCAGAGGAGACAGAAAAGGGAAGGATGGGGAGAGATGAGAGGAGAGAAAAGAAGAGGAGAGGAGAGGAAAGAGGAAGAGGGAAAAAAAAAGCTTGCATCACGACGTGACTGCCCATGTCGCGAACACGTACAGTAATACATGAATATATGTACAGTAACACATGAATATATGTACAGTAATACATGAATATATGTACAGTAATACATGAATACATGTACAGTAATACATGAATACATGTACAGTAATACATGAATATATGTACAGTAATACATGAATACATGTATAGTAATACATGAATACATGTACAGTAATACATGAATATATGTACAGTAACACATGAATCCAGGTGGTCAAATGCCGGTTTCATCTCTCTGGTTTTAAATTCTCTACAGTGCAGATCTAACGGCTGTGCGTGTACAGTAACTGATCTTCACTGGAATGACGCTATCCCGATAAACTCACCCTCAGAAAAGAGTCCAAGGAACCGTTCTCCATGTATTCAACCACAATCATGACCGGCCTGCCTGTAAAGGAAAAAAAAGGATGCACACAGAGAGAGAGAGAGAGAGAGAGAGAGAGAGAATCATATCAAAGCAATTGAAACCGTTATCATAACAGCAAATCATTTCCCATCTTCGATCTCATTACCAAACTAAAGTTCAGCATCCCTAACAACAATGACTTACTCAGACATTTTCCAATCTGGCTCTGCTAACGCAACATTTCCAGTGCAGCCTCACTCTACGCTGGCCATTTGATCACACTAATTAGCCCAATGGCCTGTATGATTAGTAGAAACCCCACAGAGGGAGTAGTGGAATGCATGAATGGAAACGGAGATGAAAGAGTACAGAGCGAAAACAATGAGAGACGAGCGGAGGGTGGAAAAAAACACGTTGATGAGATATCGTGCTGCTCTGTAATGAGGGGGGGGGGGGGAGGCCCAGCGTGTTTTGTTTTGGGCTCATTCTGGAAAATTCCGTCCAGGCTCTGAGCGTGTGATCTGCACTCGCCGTTGGAGCGAAGCGAACTGGAGTTTGATGATTTTTGAGACTGTTTAGTTCAAAGGAAACACGTGTTTTTCTGTCTCTATAAGTGATCACAATAAATTGGTCACATTGTTGTGTAAAACAGTATGGGCTGTTTTAAAAGTGGTTTGTCATTTTTATTCTGTAACTATCTTTTTTTTTAAACCTGAAGGTGAAGGTGACACAATTAAGAGTGGTTAAGGATGCCCTGAAAAATACTTCAGAAATAAACTATTTTCTTGACTCTTTGTTTCTTTGAAAATCACTGTTAGTCACGAATAATTTTAGTCCTTTGACAATTTGTCTAAGCCCTTTACAAGACCTTTAAGGAGACTTAAAAAAAAATGTCAACGTCACTGTCAATAAATATCACTTTTTAAGACTGTTTAAATTGCCCATTGCAAATTTGAACGCTGAAATTCATTTGCGCTAATGGCTCCAATTAAGCTGTGTTGCTGCACATTTAAAGATTGAGATTCATTTGCTCTAATGGCTGAGATGAAGCCGGGTCTTACTCTTCGTGACGACGCCCTCCAGCCTGATGATATTGGGGTTGTCAAACTGTCCCATGATGCTCGCCTCCCGCAGGAAGTCCCGTCTCTGACGTTCCGTGTACCCGCCTTTCAAAGTCTTTATGGCAACTGGGATTTCTTTCTTCCCTGGGGTTCGGAGACGGCCGCTACACACTTCACCAAACTCACCTATACACACACACACACACACACACACACACACATTACTATGTTACATTACTCCTTGACATATGCAGCACTGGCATACTCCTTTGATAGACTGCTGTCATACAATAAGGTCACCTGTAGGTGGCAGCAACACAATATCAAATTGGATTGTGAATTCCGACGCTAAGTGTTTCAGCTCCTTTTTCTAAAGATTAAATTCAAAGGGTTTCACTTTTCAGCAAATGACCAGCAATATATTCATAGAAATAGTTGTCTGATCTTCAGCTCGGCAGTGTCTCATGTCGGCAGCTTAAGCTGAAATAAATTCATTCGACATCAGAGAGGCTGGAATGCATACGGTAATACTGGCTGTTACATCAAAACAAAATTAAAAGGAATTGTTTCATATTTCAAAGCACATCCCATTACAACGGCGCCAATATAATAACTGAATTAAAAAAAAAAAAAAAACATTTCCTTTTTACTGGAACTTGCATTAAGGATGCAAAGCTCTCTGAGTCTGCGGACAGGCCAGAGATAAGTTTCATCTGCTCGTCAATTTGATTAAAAGCTACTACCTGCTCCTATAACTCTCTCGATACGAATGCGGGAAGGATCAATCTCCTTGGCAAATTCGTGGACGGCCAGTGTCGGGTCCTCGTAAGTGTCCGGGTCCACGTAAGTTTTCATACCTGGGAACGGCACTAGACAAGACAGGAAAAGTCAGTTTTCAGTTATTTAATACTCCTTATGATTTGGTTCATCAATCCAGGTGCTTCACATCTAATTCAGATTCGGCTCCAATTTACTGATTGATGCAATTCAGCCGTGAGAGGTGCCTCTTAAAAACGTGAATGATGGATGAGTGTTGCTATTTTTATACTTGAGGTTTTTTTTTTTTTCTCAAGTGAATTGATTGCAAAGCATCAGCATAACACATTCAAAATTCTTCAGCCTCTTATTTACTGACAAACTTTCATCTCTTACACAGGTTACACAAAGTTGGAACACTCTCTCTGTATAAAGATTTTATTCCTTTGAGGATTTTGAAGGTTAAAAGGAGACATGGATTCATTAAAGAGTCTGCGGTAGCTGTCAGTGAGGAAGACAGAGATACAACAAGCTTTAACGTGTGTCAGAATTCCCTCAGAACGCTAGGCAGAGCTACAAAGAATATATCTGTCAGTATGAGGTATGTATGCATCTTGGCGTGTGTGTGTGTGTGTGTGTGTGTGCGTGTGTGTTTGTGTGCGTGTGTGTGTGTGTGTGAGTGAGTGAGAAAGAGAGAGAGAGAGAGAGAGAGAGAGAGAGGCAGAGCAAGAAAAAAGAGGTTATGTGTGTGTGTGTGTGTGTGTGTGTGTGTGTGTCAATACCATGCCCATTTTGATAGTGTGTCCGCCTCTTCTCTTCTGACTTCATTTTGGCTTTGATATACCACTGACATCTGGAGAGAGAAAACATTTAAAAAAAAAATTAAGTCTACTTCACTATACACGTGTCCCACCCACACGTTTGTAACTAATGTAGAGTATTTCCATAGCTAGTGGAATAACCATACTCCACTGCTTCTCAGCTGTATAATCAATTATGGTATTGCATAGCTAATAACCACTCCGTATAATCACACAACATGTTGAGGAAAAACAAACAGATTAATAAAAACAATGCAATAATAAACTTGAAGCCCAGAATTCCAGATAATTACTGTAAATACCAGAGGCAGTGACTACTGTGAGGGAGAACAGGGGTCTATAGTGTCATTATTCTACAGGCCTCAGTGGTACTGTCCATGGTGCTGAAATAACTAATTATAATTAGTGGTGCTCTCCAAGGTGCTGAAACAATACACAAAGACCATGTCCTAATCCTCAGTCCAAATCGCAACACGCCGTTTTTCTCCCAAACATCCAATCACTCTCATTAAGACTTAAAAACCAATTTCTTTTTGATCAAAACCTGTATTCCTAACCAAAAGCTACATCGTACGCTCCGTTCCGTAATCTCAATCTGTCCTCAGTCACGTTGAATAACTCTTTTCACGTTGTGTCATCTGTTCTTTGTGCAGAGGTCTGCCGACTGAAGGACTGAATATTATAATCATCTCTGTGGAAGAGACTCATCAGGGGGGAAGATCCAGCTGACGCTGACTGCAGTCTGACTGAGCGGAGCTGCAGAGACTACGCATTACTCCACTCCGTCATTACCATCAATAAACACGTACGCGTTCAACAGCGGCATCGACTCCAACATTACTGAACGCCGCCCACGAAGAACTGAACAGGATATGTGTTCAGGACTGTTTTATTTAAGCCGCGCGGTGTCCGTTTCGTTCCCGAGAGACGGATCCGACGGGCGGTTTGCGAAAGCCTGGTTAGAAGCGAAACGTGTCAGGTACGATACCATAACGATCCGATGCCTGCTTTGGCAACAAAGTCAGTGCATCCTATTCATCTCAGAAGAGCATCAACAGCTACTTTGATCTGATATAATATATTTCCTTGAGGCTTGTACTTAGACTTATTGTTTACCATGTGCACAAAACAAACAAAGAAACAAACAAACAAACACAAGTAAACAAACACTTCTTCTTTTTTTTTTTTCCTTCACCCGTACACAAATCTCATTCTAGGCTTCGTAATGGACGATCAATCTTGCCTCTGTAATGTCTTTCTCGCCCTGCTGGTTGTGAACAGTGCAGACAGTCAAACTCAGCTGCCTCAGGCTTTGGAGGCTCTATTGCAGATGCTCAGATCATCCCGTTCCAACTGCGAAGCACATGTTGATATTGCTCTTCACGGGAGTGCGAATCCCAACCCCCCCACCATCCGCACCCCCCCCCCCCACACACACACACACCTCCCTCCCCCGCCCCCCCCCCTCCTCTAACTGTCAGCTTCACACAGAGCACTCTGACAGCACCATTCCAGCTAATTAGGCAGCGACGCAGCTCAGCCAATCGGAAAATGGGAAGGACTGCTTTTGTGGCCGTGGGGTCCATTAAGAGACGCCTGATTGGATGGAGCCTAATTTATGCTAATTAGAGGTAAGACAGGGCTTGAGGCAGTGCAGTGACATGTCTAGGCTCTGTATGAAAGCCATGCTTTATTCCCATTATCTCCCCTCAGGCTGGATCCCATGATTTGAGATGGCCGTGCCAAATGGATGTATACTGCCACAGGGAACTGTTAACTCCCTCCTGCGTTGTACTAGAAAGCTCTAACAAACGACCGTGTTGCTTGGCTTTCTCAGTATCTTCTTTTTCTTCAGCAGAGCAAGGAAAATTAAAATTAAAAAAAAAAAACTCAAAATGCCAAAGCGCTCCAGTGTAAGCGGAGTGAACTCTGAATATGAGAGCAGCATCTCCCGTGTGATTGAACACAGAGAATTACATAGTGCTGTGACTGCAGACTCCAGTCTTACCGCCCGGTGATGAGCAGGAAGAGGGTGAGTATCACCAGCAGAGAGAAGCCCCCCACTGCTGCCGTGACGATGACCAGCACTGGGCCCTGATCGGAGGCCTCTTCTGAGTCTAAGAGAGACAGAGAGAAAGAGAGAGAAAGAGAAAGAGAGAGACAGACAGACAGAGAGAGAGAGAGAGAGACAGAAAAAGAAAGAGACAGACAGACAGACAGAGAGAGAAGAGGGAGGGAGAGAGAGAGAGAGAGAGAGAGAGAGAGAGAGAGAGAGAGAATCGGAAAGTGATAGAAAGGGAAGAACCAAGATAAGACCGAAACGGAAAGTTGATATTACAATAAGTATCGCGTCACAGTCAGTGGCACTGAAAACAGCACAAAACAGCGTTACTATCATATGCCCTAATATACTTTTGCAGGAAAACAATCTTCGCCGTCTGATTATGTGGGTGTAACAGGATTTGTGCTGTGGGTTTAGACGTTGGTGTTAGCTGATGAACAGGCACTAATGGGCTCAGTAATGAAGAAGAGAAAAGATGAGGCTCGGGCAGGGTCGTACTTTCGTCCCCTGTGGCGAACTCTGACTTGGGGCTGTAACCGCTGTAGCCGGCCAGGGTTCGGGCTCGCACGTGGAAGACGTAGACAGTGGAAGGCTTCAGCCCAGAGACGATTACACTGGGAGACTTAGTACGAGTGGAGGAGTAACTCAGCTGCTCCTGCTCCTAACAGGGAGAGAGAGAGAGAGAGAGAGAGAGAGAGAGAGAGAGGGGGGGGGGGGGGAGAGAGAAGGAGTGGGGAGAAAGAGAGATAGGGTGAGAGAGAAAGAGAGAGAGAGAGGGAGAGAGACAAAGAGAAAGAGAAAGAGAAAGAGAGAGAGAGGGAGAGAGATAAAGAGAAAGAGAGGGAGAGAGAGATAGAGAGAGAGTGAGAGGGAGGGACAAAGATAAAGAGAGGGAGAGAGAGAGGGGGGAGAGAGAGAGAGAGAGAGAGAGAGAGAGATGAAGGGCATAACACTTGTGTTTGACACTGAAGGACACACATTGCTATTCAGCATACATTAATGCATTTACACATTGATGCACATTTTGAAAATAAAAGTGTTTACAGTTGATAGGTCAAGGGTAAAAAGGACACAGTGAAACTATGAAATGTGACAAATATTACATCAGAAACAAACCTACAGCAATATCTTATTTCTCCTTGCATAAAATGTGACTGAGAAAGAGAGAGAGAGAGAGAGAGAGAGAGAGAGAAAGAGGGACAGAGAGGGGGGAGAGAGAGAGAAAGAGAAAGAGAGAGAGAAAGAGAGACTCTTGTCTACCTTTTCATAATACTTGATTTCATAGTCTAGGATGGCTCCATGGGGTTGTTCAGCCTCCTGCCAGGAGAGGGCGATACTATTCTGAGAAGCCCAGTCTTTCCTCACCACTCCCACCAGAGATGGGCCTGTAATTAAATGTATTGCAGTTCACTTAAGTCACTTTGATCTACAGAGAAAGCAACTGCCAATGAATGGTGTCACAGAGCAGTAAATACGATGTAAAGACCAGCTGAGAGACAAGGCTTTTTATAAAAGTGGCAAACAGCTAGTGTTTTCTAATTAAGAAATGTGTTCGCACAGGACAGCAGTTTACCATGTGGCATACTTAAATAGGCACCACAGCAAATTCACCACTTTTAAATGAACTCAGAGCAGTGGGCTTTCTAACACTGTTTGATGTTTACTGTAAACAACACTTACGAATATAAAATCAGACAAACGAAACAACCGGAAACGTTCAACTTGTGCGAGTCATAGTTACACTTTAGATGTCAGTGGGTGTGAGACAACTCTGATATGAATTCTGCTGAACTCAAGGAAACTTTACATCTGGAAACAACACTTAAAAAAAAAAAAAAAACAGCTGGCTTTGAAATGTATTTGCTTGCGTATGCAAAATCCAGGCAATACCTGTTGTCTCACTATCTCACACAGGTGTCTGCTTATAACACTCTGTAGCAGCAACAGTGTATTCCCCTCAGCCGGCTGCACCTCGCAAATTACCGTCCAGAAGCAACAGAGGACACACCGGCATCTAATTTAAACCGACAGATTAAAACGGCCGGCGAATCGCATTACCAGGACTGATTGAATTTCTCTAAGGTAAATATTCACTCAGAGACCACGGAGGTGTCGGGGAAGGTAATAACCGACCTCTGTCAAACTAATCAATCTTCCACTGTAAAAACAACCGTGGCAGTATGAAGAATGGATACGAAAGAGAAAACTATATGTGGCAGGGACTGGAAGCGGACAAAGAGAAACAGAAAATAGAAAGGAGAGAGAGAGAGAGAGAGAGAGAGAGAGAGGGAGAGAGAGAGAGTAAAAGAGACAGAACAACAACAGGCATTTTTTATCAACTGTCAGAAGTTC
>NC_044501.1:11427790-11465290 GCF_902362185.1 Chanos chanos | reverse complement strand
GTTATTTGATCATATCTTTCATACAACGCATTGATCAATAGTTGCATAAAATTAGGTTCGTCGTGTCCCTTTATAGTTGCGATGTTTCGAAACACTGAGGGGTCACTTTTAAAGCGACTAACACCGCACAGCATTTCCATTAAGACTTCTCTTCCAGTTCTTTCATCTGCGAACAAAAGACGGTAGCATCCGTTAGATCCTGTCCTTCACATACGCAAACAAAGTGAAAAAGACTTTGTTTGTATGCGATGCATGAGAAATTCTTCTGAATCACAGCCACACATATTGTTCCGTATCCGTATTAATAAAACAGATTATCCTCGACTAGGATATCGTTTTTTTGTTCGTTATTTGTCAAATTGAAATGAGATTTAGCCACTCGGTTTAATGTCACAGAGTGGCATTTTATTAGCGCTGCACTCGTTCCGAAACGAATACGGCCTGAATTATTTAAGATGTTTCACTCATTTTCAGCTGCTAGAGAGCTGTTATTGAATTTCCTCCATATTTCAGAAGGCTATACCTTTTTTATACTACATGCTAAGAGTGAGAAGAGAGAGAGTGAAAAAAAAAACCCTTTCTTCAGAATTACAGACATCGGCAGAATTGATTTGGCTTACAACGTTTGGCTGAATGAAAACAGGGAGGATGTAACAAGGTCTGATAGGAATAGACAAGCAACATCTTGACAAAAGAAAGATGATTGTACAACCCAGCCTTTCCCGTCCACTGTCATTTAGAGACACAATGTCAAAGTGTACAAGCAAGAGTGTGACTCTAATGCGTGTGATCATAGATGTATCATTTGTGTTTCTCACGGGAGATGTGTGGAAGACGCATTTATTCTCCCAAACAATTTGGATAAGGCCTCTAAGCATGAAACTGTTGGAGAGTGAGCCAGTTTGGAACTAAGCGAAAGTCAGCAGACTGCATTATGCAACTACAGGATTTCAGTGTACAGACAAAGTGTGGGAAGACTCAACTGAGTCATCACCATAAAATATCAGGCATTTTATTTTGGCATGAACTTACCTAACTGGCTTTACACATTCTTTATGGAAGACAGAGTAACTGTGTGTGTGTGTGTGTGTGTGTGTGAGTGAGTGAGTTAAGGCTGTATGTATATGTGTCAGAACACAATGTGTTCACCCTTGAGCAAGTGACTGACTGTGTTTACACATGTCTGTATGGAGTGAGTAAGTGCATCTGCTAATATTTTTGTATGCTGGTGTGTAAATCTTGGTTAGTGTATATCTGTGAATATTTAAAAGTGTGTGTGTGTGCATGCCTGTGTTTGTGTGTGTATGTGTACGTGCCTGTGTGTGTTTGTCTGTGTATGTGCATGCATGTGTTTGTGTGTGTGTGTGTGTGTGTGTGTGTGTCTGTGTATGTGTACGTGTCTGCGTTTGTGTTAGTGTGCGTGTGTGTGCGTGCCTGTGTTTGTGTGTGTATGTATGCGTGCCTGTGTGTGTGTGTATGTGTGTGTTTCTCTGCAGCATGCCAGGCTGTAGGAATAATGAGGGACTCTGACATTATGCAAGAGTGGGACGGTGGTGAGCTTTGACAGCTCTGTTTTGACAAGTCTATCCCCCCCTCCCCCCAAAATAATAAATTAATAAATAAGTCAAAACGCTGGGAAGAGCAGAGCAAGTTGCTTCTCAGCATAGTGAGAGAGAGAGAGAGAGAGAGAGAGAGAGAGAGAGAGAGAATATTTTTATTCGAAATTCATTCTCTGTCTCTCTCTCTCTCATGCTCTCCCTCTCTGTCTAACGCCTGGGGTGTACATAAGGGTTCGGCTGGTATCAGATAGACTGTCTTTCCCACACATCTAATCGCCAACCCACCCCTGCAGCACAGAAGCACCATTCAGCATAAACGTCGGGATCAGTTTCCCAGGCGTTTGCCTCATTGTTTTCCCCATACATCACCGGTGTCTGTCGTAGGAATTTATGTGCTTCACCTTTCTCGGGCCCTGCCATTCCCTCAGCCGCTGCACACAGAGACGCTCAAACATGGCATTCTAACGACAGCGTATGTTTACACAAAGGCACTGCACAAAAATGCAACTGAAGTTGAAAGTGATTACAAATAGGCTACGACGCACCATTTCATTCTTGGCTAGACGGTCTAAGACTGTATAATGGTTTGAGGTAATATATTAAAGCTGTCATCAAAAGGCTTTTGGTCAATCACCATTGACTGATTGAACAGATCGATTAGCAATGCCATCGATCAGTTCCAGCCTCTTTAGAGACCGGAACATGTAAGAGTTACCACGGTTATTGAAACGGTCGTTTGACGACAGGCCAAGCACTAAACAAACACCCACCGATCCAAACCTAACAGTGTTGAAGTGAACACACTGATTAGATATTCCTCCGATTAATTAATATCGACTCGAGCTCAAGCATTTCCTGCTCATTCTAGAAGGATCCGTACGGACGAAATCCCCTACGCGCAGTGAATTTTTGACCGTCTAATGTGAGAGGTTTTCTCTGGTATTGTCCACAATACAGAGCTGACTCCCCAACCCCCTCCCCATCATCCCAAAACTCACTCACTCTCTCTCTCTCTCGCTCTCTCTTTCTCTCTCTCTCCCCCACTCATTAGTGTACAGTGAAAACATGGCGGGGTGACGGTGCGGGTTAGTGCCACTGATGCCCTCTGGAGCTCTGGGGGGGGGGGGGTTCTGCTCTGGAATAACATCTGATTCATATTAACTTTTCATCTCAGGCTAAGCAGCCATCAGAGGAGAGAGAGAGAGAGAGAGAGAGACGCAGCGCTGAATCACGCCGAGGCTCTGAGGATTAGATCTCAATACCTGTTCCCTGGCTGAAGTAGAGTGTAGTCTGGAACGAAGATGTAAATTCTGTACACCGATAGCGATGAGGAAGGAAGGAAAAGCCTGTCTTTGCAGGACTAGTTTGCCTGAGAAATGTTCAATGTGTGAACGTGATTTGACTCCTTGTAAAAAAAAATGAAGGTGTAAAATTTTCCAGTTTTAATGCTCAGAGAATAAGTGTGAGTAAAATTGGTTCGCAGCTGTAGTCCGCACGAGATAATTAACAGGAAAACTGAAGGAAGACAGGAAATGGTTTTCAGAGAGGATGAATCTCTGTGTCAGAAAGTCTCACCCACACTGATTCAGTGAATGGTGCTTTGCTTTATTTTTCTAAAACATACCTTTAACTCTCTCTTGTTCTCTCTCTTTCTCTCTCGCTCTCTTTCCCTCTCTCTTGCTCTCTCCGTCTCTTTCTTTCTTTTTTTCTTTCTCCTTCATCTCTATTGCAGTGTGAGTGATAATGATTGTGAAGGGCCCAGCAGGTGGTAAATTGTGGGTGAGGGGGACTGGAGTGATGCCGGAGTGTAATTCTCACTCCCTGATTACCATTCGCACCCTAGGAGCCTAGACAGGTCATACCAATCAGATTGCCTTCATGTGACATCAATGCTGATGAGGTCCCTTATCATTGAGTAGAATACGGAGCCAAGTAACAGCAATCCAATTTGTCAGGCCTCTGAAGTACAAATCCGAACATGTTCATCATATCCTATTCATTAGCTGAACATAGAAAAAGAGAGAGAGAGAGAGAGAGAGAACTCTGAACAATCCGAAAGTAACAAAAAACCTCAAGTCTGGTCTGAGCTGACAAGACCAGTTGGTGAAAGCCAAGACTGATGGCTCTGTTAGCTCAAGCCAGCCAGTGAGAGCGAAGATAGAGCCATCTGTCAAAGTTTGGCCAATAGGAACTTAAATAAGTAAGTCATTAATACTGCATGAAGTGTTGCATTGTTCTTGAAAACTGCCTTAAGTTGAACCATATAACGAGTCTGGAAGCCGGCGAGTTGCTTTATCCCGCCTCAGTACCAGCAGTCGGCGTAACATAAGGCAATCATGTCTCTAAAACGCAACGGCATCTCTCTGTTAAAAACCATGCTCAGCTAGACAAGAGAACAAGCATCTCTCACACAGCAATGATCAAATGTTTCTCAACTCGTCTCTCTACAGAGATATAAAAACACAGCGTTGAAGTGCGCAGTAGGGGAACAGCTTGATATGATATACAGTCATGGAATGATGCCGCCTAAGGTTAGAAAAGTTGGTGGATGTGACAATTCTTTGAGAGAGAGGAGAAAAAAAAACTATTTTTACTGAGAATAATGAGAGTGAATGTATATTAAACCCATGAGCGAAGGAACTCTGACCAAAGTGAGGACTGGACTCTACGAGATTGAAGTCCCTGAAAGCCTATAAAGTGTCTGAGGAAACAGTATCAAAATCTTCAGTTGAAATGCTGTTTTGTTTCTCTTTTCTTTAAGTTTTTCCTTGAAGGATTTTGAGTCAGTGTGATTAGTGTTCCGAGAATCTTTTTTCTTTCTTTATTTTAAACCAAATTTGTTTTAAATGGCCAGGGCAACAGTTAGGTTAGAGTTTGTCGTTAGAAATCAAGAAAATACGAGCTAAGTTTAACTTTTCGCGAACAACATTCATTGGTGTTGACCACAGCCAATGCTAATGTTGTTACTGGACGAACAGTTACTCCCTTGAGAAAGAACCATTTCCATCTCTATTTTTACTATCTAAAAGACAGTATGGTCTGGCTTTGGGACTGAGTTATTGGTAGTCATTGAAGCTGTGGTCCTTTTTACTGGTGCCCATTGCGAGTGTCCTTGAAGTTCGGTCTGTAACGCAGTATGCATCAGTCTCTAGCCAGTTGGGACTACGGCAGATGGTCCAATCTTAACAGAAGCAGCTACTGATATTTCACTCAGTTGTTTTATGATGCGGTTAGACGTCTTTATCGTCTCTGTCCTACTCGTTTCAAGCCGCACAGTGTACATCTAATCTTTGGCCACAGTAAGCTATACCCTTCTCTTCGTCCGACAGCTGTATTTCTTCACTCGCTGAGTGGACAAACCACAGTAACCCAACACCCATGACAGTCAATATAAAAACGCGGCATAGAAACTGTGCGTTACTCACTCACCCGCCTGCTCGGTGCTTACGGTGACGTTGGCCAACGGACGCGCTTTCCGACCCATCCCGGAGACGCCGTTCACCGCCTCGATCTGGAACGTGTAGTTGGCGTTGGCCACAAAGTCCTGCACCGCCACGGAGGTGCCCGTTAGACCCAAGGGACGCGGCACGAATCTCACGTCCCCGTCACACGGCTCGCAGGCTTGCCCCGCCCCCCCGCACCGCTGACACAAAACGTTATAGGTCAGATCTTTCCTGCCACCGGTGTCACTGGGCGGCATCCACTCCAAAAACAGCGCCGTTTCGTTGATGGTGAACATTGGGTTACGTGGAGCGGATGGAGGTCCTGGCGGTTATAAAAACAGATAAGCCATGAGAAAAGTGTTGTGACGCCCTGTTGCTTTTTTGCACAGTAATAACCAATAGATAATTACAGGATAATACGTACTTTATTCATACTTAATATAATATATATACTATATATAAATTATAATAATATCTAAAAACATGCATTTATATTGCAGCATCAATGGACGACTGTGGCTGTTTGGTAACAACACCGATAAAAAGTGAAAATAAATATGTAAAGTGAAGTGGATCCTTAAGAACGTTGTAATCTTCACTCAGAATGACTGACCTGCTTTTTTTAAAACGCTAAAAACTTCCAAATAAATTGCAGACAAATGTACGGCCTCCCTTAATACTTAAGCCTGCCAATTCCACTCAGCTTTTTTTCCCTGGCTCTCTCTTTCTCCCTCTCCCTCATCCTTTCTCTGAGGGAGCAGTTAAAATATGAACGCTTGTCCTGTAACGGCGTGCGATAGAGACGTTTAGATACAGAGATGCTTGGAAAGCTGCTTCCTTCATCTCCAGGCTTCGGCGCCGGCCCATAACGGTAATGAGAACTTTGTACATGATTATCCGAGCTAATGATAATTGCAGACGCGCAACGAAAAACGAAGTAATAATTTTTTTTTTTCTTTTCCTTGTGCTATGTAGGTGGCTATTGTTGAATCTATTTCTGAACTTACCTCCCAGTAAACTGGCGGGAGACTAATACGAATGTATACGTGGAAAATAGAGGAATGCAAAATTACAGTTAATTTGCATGTTGTTTAATTGGCAGTCAAGTTCCATCTACAATAGTGAGATGAGCACATTTGACAGACTATAATACTGATGCACTTTTGGTTTCATAAAATGGGGCCAGGTAAAGAGGATTTACATGAGTAATTACAAAATAAGCTTTGTTGTTCTACGATCCTTTGCACACCTGTTAGTAATTATCCACTCTATATTTAAATGACCCTTGACAGACGTGAAACAAATACCCAGACAGTGCTAGCAATCTCAGCTATGGGCTACGATGCTTTTTTTTTATTCAAGCTAAAGGCAATTGTATTACAGACCTTTAGAAAAGTAAGTGTGTGGTGTGTGGTGTGTGTGTGTGTGTGTGTGTGTGTGTGTGTGTGTGCTTGTGTGAAGAAGACAGATAGAGAGAGAGAGAAAAAAAGAAAGAAAGAAAGAAAGAAAGAAAGAAAGAAAGAAAGAAAAAGAGCAAAGAGAAAAACTAAAAAAAAAAAAAAAGACAAAACATGACTGACGTGTGCAGGCCATGGTGGCGGGGTCTTTGGGTGCCCTGTAGAAGTCTTTCTCACAGTGACAAAATGCAGATCCCTCCGAATGACTGAAGCTATGCGGTGGACACTTTGAACATTTGATGTTCCCTGCAAAGGCTTTGTAGAATCCAGGCCTGCAGGCTGTGGAGAGAACACAGACGCTGAGTTAAACAATCGCAGTTTTGTCCTACACAGAGTCAAGAAGTGGATACCAAACTTTTTTTCTTTTTTTTGACTGGAAATCTTTAGTGTTTATCTGAGCTTAATCAATAGGATGAACAAAGATGTTTGTTTGGAAGGGGTAGATATTTCAGTTGCAAAAAGAAGAAGATGAATTACAAGAAGCGGAGAGAAAAAAAGACGGAGAAAGAGACGGAGAGAGACAAAAAGAAGAAGAGGAAGAAGAGGAAAAGGAAGAAACAGACGAAACAGCAGTTTCTTACCACCGCAGATTTTTACATTTCCAATTCAGAAAGAATGTCTTATACGCATTTTGTCTGTACCGCGCCTTCCATGCCACAGACATGGACCGATTCAGTGATTAGCCTCGGAAACCTTGAGGTGCATTCTCGGAACAGCACAGTGCTAATGAGTCAACAGCCAAGCCCCTGAACCATCAACAGCCGGTCTGAATCCATAGTCTGGAGGAACCAGAGAGTGCTGGCAAGCAGCAGTGGTACACCACTAACACACCAGGTGGTACCGTGACAGTCCCCCCCCCCGACCCGACATGAAGGCATTGATTTTTCCCCTTGATTCCTAACTCTCTTCTGTATCACAGCAGCCCACTGCCAAGCTAAGTTTATACTAATTCAGGGATGTTGATACTGCTTATTATGAGATAGGAAGGCAATTACTTTGTAGGGAGTTCTGAATAGCATCTGTTTTTTTAAGCTGCCTTTTTCTGCGGTTTTGACTTACAACCCTTTGCCCTCTTCTAGATTTGGTGGCGTCGACAGAATCCGTTTTTGGTCTTTTGTTTATTTTCGCTTGGAATAGAGTCAGCTTTTTCTTGTGGTATTGAAAAAGTGGGGTTCAGTTTATCCGTAGGAATTTGCCATGACGCATGAAATGTGGAGGATTTTATTTACTTTTTTTTTTTATCTGCTGGGTATTCTTTAGGGTTTATGTGTACCTGCTCTGACATGTGTTTTCAGTGTGGAAACATCTGGAAGATCTACCTTTGGATTGAGGTCTAAATATCCTCTCTCCAACAGTAGATGAAGAAGATGAAGATATTTCAAAAGGAAAATTTCAAGAGTTGCAAGGTTCTGTGGCATTTTTCATAACAATTTACTAGGGACCTGGATTTCTGTACGTTAGCCAAGTAAATCAATGCTGTTGTAATGACATCTTCGAGCAACAAGACAAATGTAATTTCCTCACCCATGAAGTTTGAACAGTCATAACTCTGAACATTTCATTTGTGACGGCTCCTATTTTGTTTGGTTTTTATTCAAGATGTACCAGTCTCTGAAAGCTGACAAACTTTGAACTTTTTAAATCTCTTAAATTTGAAAAGCGTATGCTCTTTCATATGTATATCCTTAAAAGCCAATTCAAGACAACAGTGGACATTAGTTAATGGACTTAGAAATGATCATGTCAATATGAATATGTTTTTTTTCCTCAGATAGACATATAATGGGTATCAGCTGACATTATGTCTGGGCCTTCAGATAAAGACACGGTAATTTATCAAATCGATCTTCTCCAATTCGACGGTGCATTAAAACATCTGAAAGATGATAACTGGATTGTGGTAAAAGTGGTACATTAGCAAATTTGGTCAGGTAAGATCCCTGTATTTTTTATTTTGTTGGTCTTAATGGTTAGGGTTGGGGGGTGGGTGTCGGGGTTTGAGAGGATGAGGTGTATAATTCTGTGTGTAAGTGTGTGTTTGTGTGTGTGTGTGTGCCCATGACAGTGATCTGAAATAGTGAGTCTAGACCTCTCTCTCTCTTTCTCCCTCTCTGTCTCTCTCTCTCTCTTTCATAGAGGAATCATCCAGTTTTACTGGGCTTTGGATGCTTCTGAGGACAGGCCTCCACTGACAGGGGGACAAAAGCCTGGCTGAGCAGGAAATAAAATACTGGAGACCTTCTCTCTCTCTCTCTCTCTCTCTCTCTCTCTCTCTCTCTCTAACTGCTTCTTTTTCAGTGCGTCCATGTCTCCATATTTCCCCCTCTGTTTTCCTCTCTTTCTCCCACCTTTCCCCCTTACCCCCTCTCTCTCTCTCTCTCTCTCTCTCTGGCTCCCACTGCGTATGACAGTTCTGGGGCAGCTTGCTGGTGTGTATGTGTATGAGAACAGAAAAACCAGCTATAGTATAGGCCTGTATGTGTGAGCTAGAATGATAGAGAAGAGAGAGAGAGAGAGAGAGAGAGAGCGAGAGAGAGAGAGAGATTCAGTCTCTCAGGTAAACAATTTTATCATTAACACAGGGGACTGCTGGTAGAAAATGCAATTAGGATTCTGCATGCAGTTTAGAATTCTCATTGGCTTTTAATGGATTGACTCCAAGCTAGTGACCTGACTGCGTTAATGCAGCCTGCAACTCATCTCCCTCTCTCTCTCTCTCTCTCTCGATCTCCCTTTCTCTCTCTCTCTCTCTCTCTCTCTCTCTCTCTCTATTTCTCATGGTTCTCTCTCCCACCGTTGACAGTCTATCTGGATATGGAAATAAGCATTGCAGATTGCCTCCTGGTGCCTGTCACTCCCTGGCACAGAAACAGACCTATGATAGCACAATTACTTAATACGCTAAAAAGCCGGAAATAATAGCTTTATCATGCAGGGAGAAAACAAGGCCCAGAGCTTCAGTTGGAAAAAAAAATGGAAAGGAATTCAATCAGGGCTCAGTTTTCGGGCAGCCTTGGGTCCCGCTGATTCATCTAATTTCTGTTTTTTTTTTTTCCCCCCTCTTTGCATTTAGATACACAAATTCTGTCGAGAGGTTTCCTGAATATTAACCGCGCGGGCGTCGGTTAAACGACGGCCAGGAGCCGACAGGAGAGAAAGAGACGGAGAGAGGAAGGGGATGCGTTTACGGCACGCAGGCCTCTGTTTTTCCTCTCTTTCGTTCACAAACTTACCGTCGGAATTGTTCTTGTAAGGAATAGCACGCTGTGTAAGAGACTGTACATGCACTGAATCATTTGGGATAGTACTGAGCAACTCAATCCACTTTAGCCTACTGCCCTACGGCAAACGCTGAACGAGGTTTAGATAGTCTGTTTTTTTGAAAGATTCATTACAGCAGAATGAGTATCCTATGTTTAGATTCAGCTGACATGGAACCTTAAATAGGAAACTCTTCATTTTCACTTCATTGTCTTAAATTGAACCTGAGACCTGAATAAAAACAGTCAAGTTGCCAGAGAACAGAAATAGGCAACGATGTTTGTCTTAGTTCCTGTTCACAAAGTATTAGTTCAAGGAATATGTTAAGAGTTTGGATATATCTCTGAGAATCCGCTTGTTTGACTCCAGGTTTCTGGTGATAAAATCCTCATGATGTAATACAAACTCACACAATGACAGTGTTGGTTCACAGGTCAAGTCTTAATTTAATGAATTCATGGTGAAGGACACATTTTAAAGTGACTGCTCTCTCGCCCATTTAAATCATTCTGACAACAAGTCTATTGGTATAATGACCGTGAGTTTTCACTGGCACATTGCGTGGGCCTTTAACTCTTCTTCATCTGGCCTTAGATAGGAAACTTCCTTTACATCTATAGTCCCACTGAGAAATCACTGCACACTTAGCGCTCTCTCTCTCTCTCTCTCTCTCTCTCTCTCTCTCTTTCTCTTTCTCCATACATCTTTATCTCTCTCTCTCTCTCTCTCACTGTCTCACACACATATAGACACACACACACACACACCGCTCTCACTCTCTCTTTTCTTCTCTCTCTCTCTCTCTCTCTGTACATACACACAGTCTCTCCCTCTCTCTCTCATTCTCTCTCTGTACATACACACTCTCTCTCTCTCTCTCTTTCTCCATACATCTTTATCTCTTGCTCTCTCTTTCTCTCTCACACACACACATAGACACACACACACGCTTTCTCTCTTTTCTTCTCTCTCTCTCTCTGTACATACACACAGTCTCTCCCTCTCTCTCTCTCATTCTCTCTCTGTACATACACTCTCTCTCTCTCTCCCTAACTATTGTTGTGGGGTGATAGATCAGTGTTTTAACATTTGAAACTCTAAGATAGAGGAGAAAAGTATGAAAGAAGCACATTTAGTGTGTGTATGGGGAGGGGGATTACACTGGGAGATCTAGCCTCTTAGCTTGTCTGGCATGAACTCTAGATGCAGGACACTTGTTTACTTTTCTCAGACCCTGACAGACGGAAGACAGAGCTCTGAGAAAACAATACACCAATCTCAAGGGTCACGTAAAAGTCTAGACATTGATGTCTTGAACTAAAAGCACTTCGCTGACTACATTCTGAGGGCAAAAGAGTGAAGAATTAATTGCAGATCACAGGCGTAGACACACACACACACACAGACACACTCATACATGCAATAATAACTTTATTGCTCTTACTGTCTTCCTCTCTTTCTCTCCACCTCTCTCTCTCTTTCTTTCTCACACTCACCATGAACACAGATGTGCGCGCGCACACACACACACACATACACACACACACACACACACACACAGGGGCAATAAAGTGAGATGTTTACCAACTGTTTATAAACTGAATCCTGAGAGAGTTTCATAAGGACAACGGCCTGGGTCATTTCTGAACATTCAGTTAACACTCCATTACGGCAATACCTGATTTAACCTTTGGCCAAAAGGAAATCAGCAACTACACCGTAAAGCAAAGTCCTTACCCCCTTAACGAGGTCCTTAACGAGCCTCTAATGAACTTAATGAGATCCTCCACACAGTGGCCCCGAGTCCATTCACATTTAATTATTATTAGTTTCATAATCAAATCAACAGTGTTTATGAAACGAAATGAGCTTGTAATTATGAATGATGGTGTTATGCTAAGGGGCAGGGCTTGAACTTTGTTCTGTCTGGAACTTTAAATAGAGCTTCCTGCTGGAAAAGGGTCCTCTTTTTGCCTTTTTGATTTTGGGCCGTCTAATTTTGCTGAGACCTTATAATATACAACACATCATTTTAAACGATATTAAATCCAGCCATAATTACAACCCTGTCATAACGCCACCCCCCCCCCCCCCCCCAAAAAAAAAGAAATTTAGAGTTTTGGCTCACGACTAAAATAAAATCAGACATTCACAAAAAATGAATAAATAATATAAAATAAAATAGAAAAGCAATGTTAATATTCACTTTACCAGACTACTGCCTCTAGGGCCGATACCTTCTTACATACAGCTCCAAATAAGTTTTTTTTTCTTTTTTACCTAGCCACAAAAAACAGCTGAAAATCAGTTTTGTGATGGACATGTCATTTTAAAAATGTTTATGTTTTTTTTCAAGGCCACTTTTGTTATTAAAAAAAAAAAGAAACATTAAAGATCACTTTGGGCCACTTTTGAAAAGGCACTTATAGGGTAGCGTCCACAGTCTCTGTGGGGAGAGTTGAAGAGATGTGAAAAGTGAGGCTTTGAGATTCCCAGGCGCTGAACATGAGTGCACCTCCATTTAACCAGCTAAACAGATAGGAGAGTGAACCCCACCTCTACCACCTCTCTCTCTCTCTCTCTTCTCTCTCTCTCTCTCTCTCTCTCTCTCTCTCTCTTTCTCTCTCTCTCCTCTCTCTCTCTCTCTCTCTCTCGCTCTCTCCACTTGAACTACACAGCTTTTACCGAAGCCTCTAAGATTAAAAAAGAAAAGAGATTTAGAAGGAGGTAGGAGCAAAGGAATGAGATGTGTTTTTGAAACAGGTCCAAACAAGCCCTTCACCCAGACGGATGTGCTTGGGTTTCTGTGTAAAAGCAAAAAAAAAAAAAAAAAAAAAAAAAAAAGAAAGAAAAAAAAAGAGAGAAAAAAAGAATGAATAAATAAAACGGATGTGTTTGCCTCTCAACTGCACACAGACCCTAGAGATTCTCTGATATTAAACTTCCAATGCGTTTTGTGATTTAATCTTGCCTACCTCCTAAAAGCAGAGAGAGAGAGAGAGAGAGGAGGGGATGCGTTTGCAGTGTAAAGTGAAAGAGAAGATGCTATGTGTCAGAGATGCTAAATGTAAAGTCCCTCAGGGAGACATCAAGCAGAAACCCCCTCCCGGTCCTACACCACCACCCCCCCCCCCCCTTCTCCTCCTTTTCACACGGGGATAGATGGAGACCCGTTGGATGAGTTGAGGAACAGAGATGGAGCCAGATGAAGCTCATGCATTGTCCACAGACAACTGAATGATGTCTTTGTCCCTTCCTGGGTCCACGGCCATGAGAGACTGAGCCAGCTGAGTTATGGGAGCATACACACAAATAAGCAAACACACGCGGACACACAGGTACACACATATATGCACACATTAGCTTTCTCTCTCTCTCTCTCTCTGTGAAGCAAATCTGAGGTTGTCCTTTAAATCTTTCCGTCCAGGGAATTACTGTCCTACCTTCACGGAAAACAGAAATAAAAATTCCATCACAACAAATATTACCCAAGAGACCAGCACGTCCGAGTCGGAAAGGGAGATATAAAAAAAAAGAAAAGAAAGGATATTTATCCACATATCTACAAAAGCGAAGGCTGGGACTCCCATTTAAAGTATCAACTCCAGCAGACACCACACTGGGCATGAGAGAGAGAGAGCAGTTTTCGGCAGTAATTGAAAGAGAAATTGAAATTGTCGTGCAACTCCACCATCCCGAACACGTCCTGCCACATAACAGAGGAAGAACAGCGAGATCCCTGTGATAATAACATAGATTTTCAACCGGTTATTGCACGCCTAGGATAAAAGCTACTTTGTTACATTAATGGACAGACACACACACACACACACACACACACACACACACATTAGAGATAACCTAATGCCTTTATTTTAGCTACATCTAAGTACCGAAATACCATATGTTACACAACCCCTCTAGTTTATGGTATTCAGTGCCCTTAGCTTTGTATTGCACAACAGTTGACCCTTGTACGTGTTATATGATGGATCTTAACATATGTTATATGATGGCTTTGCATACATGATATTACAGCCTCAGTATATGTTATATAATGGCTTTAGCATATACTATATGAAAGCCTAAGTACATGTTATGTGATGGCTTTAGCATATATTATATGAAAGCCTCAGTATATGTTATATGATGGGTTTAGCGTGTATTATACGTTGGCTTTAAAAACATATTATGAGATGACCTTAGTGTAGTCTCAGTGAATATGCTTTCCAGGAGAAACGGGACGCATGTAAAAAGGCAACAGCACGTAGAGACACACAAGGCTGTTGTAGAATAAGTGGAGGTTTTCCAGCCTCTTTAAATGTATATGAGGGTGCTGAATGAGTCTGAGAAAAGGGTTGGGGGGGTTGGGGGGGGGGGGGTGCTGGAAAAAGGAGAGAAAGGCCTCCAGGCGTAATCATATAAAATGATGAAATGCTGCTTTTAAAAAAAGAGATGAGCAGTGGTTTCATTTGCAAGTAATTAAGTGAATATGAATCTGTGAATTCAAACGCATACAGATTCCCTCATTAATAAGCCTCGGTGGACGTGACGGCTTTGCCCACCGAATCAGCAGTGTGTGTGTGTGTGTGTGTGTGTGTGTGTGTGTGTGTGTTAATGTGTGTTTCATTTTAAACTGAGTGCAATCTCAAAGCCTAAAGCCACAGTGCTGAACAGAGCAGATTATAATACAGTATTCCCTCTTGGTCTATTCTGCGTTGAGGTTCACTAAACAGCCCAAGACTCCTAGTCGCTTATGGAACAATTTCAATTATGAATAGATCTCTTAAGGCAAAAAAAAAAAAAAAAAAAAAGGACAGCCTATTTATTTAAAGATTACACCGCAGGACGCACGGGTGTCAGAGGAAGACAGAGTCATGAAGCCAGTTACAAAGACACAGGTGTGATCCAGTTTGAGAGCGTACAGTGAATGAATGAGTGGAAGAGCAAATGAATTAACGCATGAACAGATCAACAAATGAATGACTGAATGAATGAATGAATCCATTTATCAATTAATCAAGTATTTCAGAGTATTTTCAGCTCATATAGATTATGCTATTGCCTTTATATGACAGTATGGAAGTTTCCGGTTGTTATCGGGGTGGGGGGGGGGGGGGGGTTGGGGGTGAATGTGTGGTTTGTGTACTATATCACCACGTCGCACTGTTCTTTCCTGCTCTTATTTCTCTCTCCACATTGTTTTGTATTTAATGAACGTTTCTTATTACTTCACATTCATCCGCTTCATGAATAAGTACAGTGAAAAACCAAAAATAGGGGAAAAAAAATCAAACGTAACTTTTGAGCAGTAGCTGTCAGGGGACATAGTGAGATCAGAAATTCATTAACGAGAAAGAGAAAAAAAAAGAAAAAAAGAAACGGAAAAAAAAAAAACAGTTCAGTCAAAGTCCAAGAAAAATAAGATGATGATTAATGCATCAAAACTAGCATTCATTCAGAGGCGCCAGAAAAAGCCCTCATGCTTTCAGTGTCCAGACTCCCTCTGAGCACGCAGTCACATGCAGGGACTCATTTGAATTCCCATCTGTTTTTAACGCCTCCGTATGAATACCGAAGATGCTTGGCACTGAAAACCATTAGAGGATAACTTTCCCCTTGCCCCCCCACCCCCCTCCCTTCCCCACACCATAACCAGCCTGGACCGATCGCATTCTTTAACCAGGCACCATTTTCCAAACCGCGGCTTGCAATTCCGACCTATTTCTGCTCCAAGACAAACCGGCCGCCCTAAAACACCTCCGTGCGACGTGTGCTTCCCCTGTAATTCTCCAGGCTTCGAACGGCTCTGAATACATTTTCGGGGATTTATTCGGTCCGCTCCCTGTTCTACTGTCCCCCAATTGATACCCACAGCAGGCCTCTTACTTGAAAGTGTCAGTTTTGAAGTGAGGGATTCGTGAATTATATTTTAAAGAAACTTTCAAGGCACTGCAAGTACTCAAAGGCAATAAGATTGTCTTAATGCCAGAATGCACTGAAGAACAGCCAGAACTTTCAACCACAAAAAACAAAGGCAACATATGGGAGGAGAGAGAAAGAGAGAGAGAGAGAGAGAGGGAGATAGGGAGAGAGAGAGAAGGATTCATCACGATTCATTCTTAATATAGATGTGTACACTGAGAGCTGCGTGCTAGCGATAGAAGCCAGATCTTTTAGAGAGATAAAGGCCAATATTTTTCCCCCCATCAGGCACCGTACCAATACGGAAACGGCACGACTTTCTATCTTGAAGTCTGACGATTTTAAGCATTTTTTCTCCCCTTCTCGTTCTACTCTATGAAATCAAACTGCTTTGATTAACATTTCAAGTTGATATGTTATTAGTTTGCGCTATCTGCCAATCACATCGGAGTAACACTTAGTGAAATTGGATTCGGCGCTACAACCTGATAATACCTTACAAGGCAGAAACATGTACAAATTTATGCATTGTTCAATCAGTCACAGAGGCACTGGGAAGAAATTACCAGTCAAATGACTGTACTAACTGAATTAGATAAGAAAATAAGGCAAAGGCCCGACTGTATCATGTTGATGAACCCAGACATGCCTCTTGATTAGCTAGGAAGTAGCACTGACACATAAACATGGACTAATGGTTTAATTTAATTTTGTGTGCGAGTTCATGTATATATATATATATATATATATATATGTATGTGTGTGTGTGTGTGTGTGCGTCTTTCACCTTTCAGATATAAAATCATTTCTTTCTTCACAGATGTACGCGCGGTATTTTTTCATGTACCACTACAATATTCATGCTCGATTAGAACAAACACAAAAGGTCTTGTCTTTTTCGTGCAGATCTCTGAATAATTCCTCTTTTCCTCTTGTGGAGTGAAGTTTAGGTTTAAGAAAGTGGGGAAAAAAACTGTTCTACATCAGCCTTTAATTGAAACTCCTATCTTTTTTTTCTTTTTTTTTTATGAAAATCCCAAACAAGTGAAACAGCAGGGAATAAAAATCTCACTTCATCTCTGAACCAACTGCAAATGGACAAACCAGCAACAGTACCAGAGCCACCGTATACCGGACCCCTATCTACTCTTACATTCATTGTGAGGCTGATGTAGCTTGTTATGTGCAGTAACAGTCAGTTAATAACCGACTGCGGAGAAAGTAATTCTTCTACTTCTCAAAAAATCATTTCTGATTCATTTTTAATGCATCTCTAGTTAGGAGAGAGCTATCCCTGATTATCGCTGGACGTCAGAGCTCTCCCAGGCTTACCTGAAGGATATCAAAGTAAAGTGAATCAGAGAAAAGATCTCTTGCTGGCTTTGGTAGAGATGCAAGAGCGTAATTACGCGAGCTTTAGGCGGGAACGGGGCGGAATGTTCGCCGTTCCATCTTCTGACCTCTCTGATCTCTGCGCGGCTTCTCCGAGGGAGCGCAACACACACACACACACACACACACACACACACACACACACACAAAAAAAAGAAAGAAAAAAAAAGAAAGAAAGAAAAAGAAAAAAAAAATAAATAGGGAATGTGACAGTGTATAATCAGGCAAATCAGCAAACTGTACAGATAAATGAACAGCCACAGACAGGCGAAAATTACTTTCCTGTTCAACTGATGTCCTTTTTTTTTTTTTCTTTTTCAGACCCGCAGTACAAATCCTTGTACAAATTCTTTTCTATGTTCTCACAGTCCTACATGCTGAACAGCACCTTTCAGTCCTTTATCTTAACACAATAACACAGAAGAATGGAAAATATTCTCTTTTTTTTTTTCTTTGTTATGCATTCTGATGCTGCCTGGGAGCATTTAGAGCCATGAGTTGGGAAAGTCTACTTCATACATATAGGGGGTTGATCATGTGATCCATGTAGAATTGAAGGCAAATTGGGGTCATTTCAATACGTAGGATTCTAGTGGAATGCAAAATAAGGGAAGGATATTCTATCATTTTACTCTGTCAGAGAGAAAAAAAAAAAAGCATTAGGCCTACTCACTGCAGCCTATTCAAACATGCATGCTCACATAAGCCACAAGTTTATTATCTAAACTGGTTACAGGTTCTCTACGCCGAAGGAAATGTGACGATATCCAAAAAGAATCAATATTGTCCCATCCACAGCTTAATGTGCAATGAAACTCATTCTCTGTATTCAGTTAATATGTCTGGAACTATTTATGAACTGTATAATCACTGTTATGACTTTTACTTCCTGGGAGTTGACAGAAATTGGAGTTGTTTCCTGGGTTATGTTCTTAAGAGGAGGGAAAACAGCCGCTCTGTATGGCTGGGTTGGTGGGGAGGAGTCGGGGGGGGGGGGGCGGGGGGGTCTGAGCATCTGAGCAGAGGACAGCAGGTAGGTTCCACTGTCCCCAAAGCTCTAGGCAGCTCTCCATGCTTCACGGCCACCCCGATGCATTGTGGGTAATCCCTCGCCACCATGCAAGAGCACACAGGTAATTTGCTTTCTTCACTCCCATCTGTCTCAGCTGTTTTCTTGCCACGCGAGCACCAAAGCTCATTCGACTAAAGCCGCGCGCGGGCACGAGAGAGAGTGAGAGGAAAACCGTGCCCAAATTTCAATTACTGCTCCAGCATTTAGAGGATGAATCCGAGAAGAGAGAAGGTGCTGCATTAATGAGGGATCCTGCAAGGTAATAATCAACGCTGATGTATTGCAGGTAAATCCATAACTGTGAATGGGAAGGTTTTAAGGAGATGATTTGAGCATTAGAGTTAATGGAACACGTAGACAAATGACAAAAAAAAAAAAGAAAAGAAACCCTGCACCCCCGGAGGTTCGAGACTTTACAGCTCAGAGAGAGACTTTGTTGTATAGGGAACATCTGATACTCTGCAGGATGGCGTCTGGTGGATGGTGTTCCCTCAGTGACCGCGCGCTAAGAGCGCGGGAAAGCTGAAGAGAGGGGAGGTCTAATTAAATTCGTTGTGTATTGCAAAGGTCAGAATCAAAACACATATATTAAAAAATAAATAAATAAATAAATAATAATAATAATAACCTTATTTCATTTTTGTGGTCTTTGTTGGCAAAAGAGAGATAACACATTTGTACATGAGACCATGAGCTACAGACGAGTTTACTCGGATCACCCCAGCTCCTCACAGCTCTCGCGCTGGCTTTTAAAAGAGTCTCTCTCTAAAAGAGAAACCTGAGATCAGGTAGGTTTAAATCAGCAGGACAACACAGACGTTAGTGAGAAACCGATCCGTCTAAACCAGTAACAGCAAGTAATGTGGCTCATGTTTCTCTTATCATACATTCCTCATAAGACATGAAGGGCTGTACTTCATCTAATTCTGTGTTGTTATGTGCGTACGGCTTTTCAGAACTTATTTATTTGTTTACAGGTCCTCAAGCGTAAATGAATTCAGATTAACTTCAGCTTCAGCGGCTCTGCGGTGGCACTCTATTCATACAGCGACCGGTTTAGCCACAGGGCGAATAATATATTAAATGTACACATCGCCAAACTGTAGTAGGTATGGCCTTCGTGTAAAATATGTGCATTTGAAGAGTGGAAGAATCATATCAGGTTGGGATGATGGCATTGTCACCTAGAGAGAGAGAGAGAGAGAGAGAGAGAGAGAGAGACCATTCCCATCAGGATAGAAATACTTCACTATAGCATGAAGGTCAGTCAGAAATGACTTAGCATCTATTAGTGTTTACCTTGCTCTCCAAGGAATTGAGTGGACCTAAACCATACAGGGAAAATGCCCTTTTTTGAGAGAGAGAGTGAGAGAGAGAGAGAGAGAGAGAGAGAGTTGCTCATGCTTAGAACAGGGTGAAGGATGATTCATCCGACCAAATGATTTTTTTTTCCCACTGCTCAGTAGACCGCTGCCTATCTTGTTTGGACCGCTTTACCCCGCAAACATGAATTTTTAGGCATATTAAGAGGCTTACGGACAGCAACCCAAGCATAGTCTGTGAAGTTCTCAGTGGAGTGCTCCTGATGAAACCGTCTGCTTGCCATGGACTGATACACGCAGTAAGCTCATTTGAGTTGCCTGCCTGTTTTTTTTTTGCCTTGAATCTCAAAGCAATCCATGAACGCGGCGTTCGAGGGGCACGCCGTAGTTTGTAAGACCTGTGACGCAGTTTGCTACGGCTCCACGGCCGTCGCTATTCCTCATCAAACACGAGGCAGTTGAGCTGTCTCCGTCAGTAAAGCTGCGTTCGCGTGTGACCCAACGCGCTGCCGTTCCTACGCCTTTGTGACAATACCAGCTTTCAATATACTGTCTATTACTCATTTACTTTACTGCTTCCTTTATTTAGGCTTAGACCTGTAAATAGAGACATTTCTGGCTTCAGTCTGTGTCCACTTTGACTTCTAATGAACTCTGTGACTCTGTACTGTACGCTCCTTTTTTTTTCTGTCTCTGCCTGTTTGTTTTCTTTTTTTTCTCTCTCTCTCTCTCTCTCTGCGAAGCTGACAGGATGTCGAGGGTCTACAAGAGTTAAATAATAAACACACTTTCTCTCTCTCTCTCTGTCTCTAAATAGCTGTAAAGTGATGACAGTATCAGACAACGCCCTCTGTTCTCAATCTGTCCATGGCACTTTAGAGCTAGAGAGTGCTCTGATACAGACATCAGGCAAATGTGACCAAACTGTTCTGTTACCACTTCTTCTTCTCTCTCAACCGAAGATACTTGTTTTACAGCACACACTCTCTTAGAGAGACAGAAATGATTAAAAAAAAAAGTGAGTGCGTCTCTTGTACGGTTTGTACAAACAAACATACATGCATGCACGCACAGACACGCACACTAACGCTCTAACACACGTTGTCTGACCCATCCAATGCTGATGACTCTCTCTCTCTCTCTCTCTCTTTCTCCTCCACATGTGCAGTTTACAACCTAATAATAAACACTTCAAAGTTATTGGTCCCTCTTGCCTTCCATAGGCTAAGAGCAGCCGGGCAGAAGGCGAGGGTTTCGTCGACCTCGGCATTGCAGATCAATACTGTAACAGATGTGTGTTCTGTGAAGGGTCCATGCACTTGACAGCCCAATCAAGAGCCGCGTGTTTGCCTGGCCGCTGCCAAGACAGACCCATGCTAAGCAGTCCTCTTCTAGCACTCGCCAGCGCTCTCTCTCTCTCACACACTCTCTCTCTCTCTCTCACACTCTCTCTCAGGGGAAAGCAGGGCTTAATCAACACCCCATAATCACAGGCCACTTTCAGTCAGCAGAGGGGAAAGTGAAGAGGGGTAAAAGCCACTGACAGACATTTATAAAATCTTTGAGACAGAGCATTAGTTACAGAGCATGTGCTTGTGTTGTGCGTCTCTCTCTCTCTCTTTTTTTTTGTCTCTGGAAATAACATTTCATTCTGTTCATTCCCAGTTGAACCGTTATCTTTTTCAAAGTGGAGTGAAACACGCCGCAAATGTGAGAAGCAAAACTTAGCAAACACATGTAATTTTTGTTGTTGTTGTTGTTGTTGTTGTTGGGTTCGTTAAACTTCAGGAAAAGTGTGGAATATGTATTTGATAACGTGAGTTTATTATGTGATAATTCCGACAGGGAGGTTGCATAAGCAATGCTATGTTGAGAAAAGTGGGAAGGTAGAGTGTCTGTAGTGGAGCGGTGCCAAAGGGAAAAAAAAAAAAAAAAGGTGTCGTGATAAGAAACACTTGGCAGGTTTATTCAACAAGAAATGTGTCACAAAATAAATAAATAAATAATAATCGCAGACGTGTCTGCCTGATGACCACTGTATGATCCGTTTTTTTTTTTCTTCCATAAAGAGACGGGGTATGAAATATTTATGAGTTTAAAAACCTGTTAAGAAAATCCACAAATCATTTTTTTTTTCCAAAGAATTTTCCCAGTTCTACATTTAGAACCTTTATTTAACTACACCTTTTCACCTCTCTGTGTCAGTTTCACCCTCTATGGGTACAAACATTCTCTATTGTGGTAGTGGGGTTTTTGTTGTTGTTTTTTTTTTTTTTTTGCTGTAATTTAGTCTCTCAACACCACTCCCTCACCCCAGTCTCACTTTAAAACAGGCACTCATCAGATGCCAATTTACCCCAAGGTGTGAAAATCAAAGCTTTCATTAACACTCGCAACTCATTTAAGTATTCGTGAGTTAAAAATACCCATGTGAAAGAGAAGTTTTCTGGAAGAAAACTTATATCAAAATGGACTTATTACATCGACAGCAGTGAGGAAGAGCAATTGACGAGTTGTGGCATTAATTACAAAACAAAACCGTGGGTCACAGCCACCATCCAAACAGACGATTCCAGAAAAAGCCGAGGATGAGAGTGAACCAACCGGATATTTCTGTCGATCGCAAGTACGAGTTTAACGCCTAATGACTCGATGGTGATTTTCAAAAGTAATCCTGTCATATGTATTGCCATGGCTTTATCTTTCAGTCACGACGAAGATCTCTAAAGATCGAATACCAGCAATATCGTCCGCATTATACCACAAGTCGTAATCGGACATTGTTTGCTCCATGGTCGGTGCGGTTCAGGCACGGTCAACGCTTTGAGGTCGAGTGGATCACGCTGTGCATATGAAAGCTCCTGCAAACGTGTTCGTCCAATGAAAGGTCATTATTCCATTCGCAAATGTCACACGCAACTGACTGAGGCACTGTATGGATTCTGAAATACAATGTTCTCCGGCCATTGTCCTCCAGTCAGGCCTATTCAGGACTGTGGGCCATACAAATACAGGTCGCGTGGGCTAAAATGACAAAATCCACTTCAAATCACATCGAAAATTCACTTCAGAGGGGGTTTTATTCACAGCTTTCATGGGCAAAGCTTAATGGAGATTGACGCCTCGGTTGACAACACCTGATCATCAAATCGTCTCATTCGTGGACTCTAGCTAGTTTGACTGCAGGCAGTTTTAGACACAGATTTAGCGCAGTGTGAGACTAAGAATGATTTTCAATGGAGAATACTCATTAGCAGCTAAATTCAGTTTACAACCAGGCCTGTTCTGTACCCAGGAAACCAAGTCCTTGACATGCATTCTATTAACAAAGGGTAGAATTCAAGTACTGTACTGTGTATGCTGTACGCATATGTGTTTACCATTCAGATTTAATTAATGAACAACAGGGTGACTAGAGAATACATTAAGAGACAGATGGTGGACAGGAAATATTCCCAGGATTACTACCAATGGTCATGACAGGAATGGTCAAACAACTTTCTAAAAATGTCTCATTAGAATAAAACATTTCAACATTTTTGTAGTTTCCTAGGATTTTCTGCGAATATTTCAAACGTTCAAGACTTGAGGGGATTTTAATCTCCAGGATGTTCAAGCACCTAAAATGTTCTGGGAACTTTCCTGGGATTTTAGCTTGATTATAACACAGCATGATCTGTCAATCTGGCAACCCATCCTTTTTTTTTTTTTTTTTTAAAAAAAGCCCCTTTCCCCCTTTCTCTCTCTCTGTCTCTGTCTCTCTCTCTCTCTGCTCAGTATATCTCCTCTCTGTTTCCCAGGAAGACTGTTATGAAACGCTTTGCTGTGCATCATAGTTTCAATGTGACGTCTTATCTGGGTCATGTTGTAATGATTGTTCTAAACTGCGGCTTTGGGCCTAAAAGTGAAAAACCACAAAAAGAAGGGTTTGATTGAGTTGTTGAGTCTGTCTGACAGGATTTTGTGGCTAAGTGAAAGATTGTGTGTGTGTGTGTGTGTCTGTGTGTGTGAAGGAAAGAGAAAGGAAGCTGTTCAGCTTTTGTTTGTGCTGGCAGTGATGGTGCAGACAGCAGTGTTTGCGCATTCTATCGTACGTTTGGGAGTTTTCGTTCATATTTTCTGTTTCTCTCTCTCTCTCTCTCTCTCTCTCTCTTTCTCTCTCCTCTCACAGACGGCTTTGATCATGCCTGCCTTTGAAGCCACTCTAAAAAAAAGAAAAAAGAAAAAAAGAAAAAAAAAAAAGAGAAAGCAGAAGTCATTGCAAGTTCACGGCTCAACTCGATGCAATGCAACTGCTGGCAAACTGCAAATCTGCATAACCGGAATATTTTTGCATAGTTTATTCAGGAAAACATGTATCTGCGCCGTCTTCAGAATCGAACACATTATGTTTGTCATTTTGTCATTTCTCTTTGGCACTCACCAGCAGTGTATCTTTGATCTTCTAACACTGGTCAGATGGGCTGATTACCTTAATGCTATCTTCATTTTTTTCTCTTCTTCTCTGGCATAAGTTCTTTGCTTCCTCACAAAGCACAACGTTTGAAATTCGCTGAGAGAATTTTCTCTCTCTCGAGATTGTCAGTTATGACTTACTTTGACAGAGCGTCGCTGAATCCACGTGACGCTAGCAGCCTGCTACGTCTCTAGGGATAGATTATATTTGGTTGCACTTTACTAATCTAATGTTTCTCTAATCTAGCTTCAGAGGGGCAGAATTTACGCTAACCCAGCAGTTACATAGGCTACAGCATGTCCCAGAGGATTGCTGGTTTGCTTAGCAGGAACAGCAAACTAAATGTTAGCATCATTGTTCAGTGTCCCACAGCCATAGTCTCTCTGGGGAGAATCTAATAATTCCACCAGCTATGCCGTGAAAACTTTGGCACAGTTACTAATCAGATTTTCAAACTTACGATACATCCTGCAACCTATTTTCTCCCAAAGACGGCATGATACAATGCTGTTTCCTGCTGCTAACCATCAAATCTGATATCTGAGCTGCCACAAAGCACTCAAAGCTCTAATAGAATTCTCTGTCAAGCTCATAGTACAAGCACACGGAGAAATTGGGCTTTCAAGTGAGTAAGTGGCTTTCTTTTTTTATCAAGATGTGAGGCACGTAATGATAGTAGTCTCTAACAAACGGGTTTTTAAAACACAAGAGAAGTAGGCTATTTTTTTTTTTTTAACATGTCACTGATTTCAGATCGTTTACACAAAGCAACAATGAGAGAACCGTCTCCACAATTCAGCTGGATCCTCACTGCTTTGTATAAACATTGTGCTTCTCCAAGACACTCGCAATTATATAACTCAAGTTCTCCATTTATAGATTCATCTCAATTACGATCATCTTCACTCAGCTGAGTCGAGATTGCGGAGACGATTATCTCGTTTCGAGTATTCTCCAGCGTTGATTCCACTGCTCGATGACTCAAACAGCCCGGGCGAGTGGATTCACCTGCCCGTGCTACGCCTGGAGGAAACAGGTGTCTGGTAAGCTGAGAGATTACTTTGTTAAAGAGCTGCTCTTGCTCTGGCATTCTCAGTCAGAGACTATATCAGCAGCTTGCTGGCGGTCTGACAGCTTCACTGGGCCCGGAGGCTAGACCAGACGAGAAAGGAGAACATTGTGGTGGTGGTGGTGGTGGCGGTGGAAGAGACAGCCTGGAGTTGAGGACTGTGCAGAGCTGAGCTGTACTTGAGTTAGTGTTTATGCGGTGCAGCGGGCCTCGTGATGGATGGGACTACGGCACTCACTGCACCACAGGTAGGAGAGACTGTATATACAGTACTGCAGTGGAGAAAGAGCCAAGCAAGCTAGTCAAAGGTGCCTCAAACAAAAGAAATGAGGGTCAGCAAGGACAGAACGGTTGGCTCGAGTATGATGACATCGGTTAAAAAACTGAGGGTTTGCTGTTTAGAAGGGAGAGGGAACATTAAAGTATATAGAACGTGCAGATGTGTTGGCGACAGAATGTAATCACAGGTACAATCTATCAAAATCCTAAGTCAATTTGTTTTAAATACAACATGTGTAAACAGATACCTTGTTTTTTTTTTTGTTTTTTTTTATCCGAGAGATGCCCTGAACCGCCTCTGGCGCGGTCCAAAAAAAACGAATACCTACAGTTCGATTTGCCAGCACATTTTCTATTCATGAATAAAAATGTCACTCAGTGGAAGAATCACAAAGCACAAGAGCATCAGTAAATATGAACCTCAGGCTGGTCATATTTTTTAACCTGACGGCGCACAAAGGCAAATCAATCTGGGCGGTCATCTCCTTTGAAACTTTTGGAAACTTTCCCATGTCCCCTCAATCAACGTCAACCTCCCTCAGTGTATCACAATTTCATACCGCGTCCCTAAACGCTGTTGTTTAGATTTATACATCAGATCGCGGTGATCAATGACGGCTCGGTCGGGCTGGGAGATAATGAATGGAAGAGCTATGGACGGCTCAGGGCCTGTCGTTCGTCATGCGGCGAAACCTGACATTATGACATTATGGATATTAACATGACGTCGGACCAAGGAGGAGAAAACAGGGCACGCCAGACTCCCCTGTCAAACATACTGATGAATTTACGTCTTGTGCAAAGCTTCTGCCATTTAAAACGGGACGGTCTAACATTTAATGGAAGCGGGTTAGCTGTCTTACTCCCTGTCAGCTGTGCAGGTGCCAGAAGAAAGACACGTGTTTATGAATCTACTGAAAAGCTCATTTCGGTCCATATGCTTTAATTCAGCTTGCCAAAAATTGCAAATCCAGTGAGGGGAGAAAAAAAAAACAAAACAATAACCTACCTGAGGCTGTGAGCATTCTGTTTAAAGATAATTATTTTTCCTCTCACTGTAACCTAATAGCTGTAGTGCCTCACTCTTATTCAATTTCAAACAAATACACAGAGAAAATTTCTTTCTTTCTTTTTTTTTTTTTTTATAAAATGATGCCCTTGATCCAAGTTAGCCCATTTGATTTATTCCCTAATGCTACACAAAAATCGGTTTAGTATTTAACATGCATTTTGAAAGGGCATGTTGACAAACAGCCAAAGAGCCGCAAAAGCTGAGAATAGGTCAAACAGGGACCGTAACATGGAATCCATAAGAAACAACACAGAGGGGAAAATGGATAGAACTGGCCTAAAGATTATACACAGCAAAGACTGAATTTAGCCGAAAATTCCAATTTAGGATTACACTAGAATATTCAAAAGAGAGTTAAGTTGAGCTCAAGTTTAAAAGAAAAGTTTAAAAGAGATTTGCACAAACTATTTGAGAGGCTTACTCAAGTCCTTGAGTGTTTGAACTGATGAGCTAGCTGGGAGTGCACAGCTGTGGCTAATCAGCCCCCATTGAAAATGGGTAGCTCCGCCTCCTGGTTTCCCACAACTTCTAGAATTGTCTTTTCAAAGATTCCCACACAAAAAAAAAAAAATTTTAAAAATGAAACAAAGTGATGGCCACAAGACCGTGACTCCTGGCGATTTGTCACGTACCCTTTCGACACCCCTAATTAACTCTGATGACGTTTTTAAATTTATGACGTATTCTACGTTACATTTCTACGAGTCTCAAACATTATTTCCCGCTATTGTGGAAGGCGAGGAGAACTGAAATACCAAATCCGATATCCGTGGTGAGGTAGGGGAGAAAAAGAAAAGTGCTAATGTTTGAGTCTTGCCTCCTGGGCCTGACTTCTAAGTTCTAACTTTCTTCATTTTCAGCTCTCCAGAGTAACACACTGTCCCCAAGCCCACATCCCCTGTTTGTACAGACTGCGCTTTTTTTTTTTTTCTTTTTCTTCTTTTTTTTTTTCTTCCAAGCTTGAAAAAGAGAGAAACAGCAGTAATGCCTTCAATCTGAGAGCAGGCGTTTGAGGTTCCAGACAAATGATGACTCAGCAGAAAAGCCCCGTCCCTACCCCTGCCGGGCTGTATCGCACTCGAGCACAGTCTGTGCCACAGAACTGTGGAAGTCAACAAACTCCAACATGGAGGACGAAAAGAAGAGGGAAAAAAAAAAAAGAGAAGATGAACGTTGACTGAAAACTTTCTTCACCGAGTGAAGCCGTTACAGTTACCTTAGCAATTACAGTGATGGCGTCTGAGTACTGAGCACTGAGTTTCAAGGTCTAGTCTCTTTCGTTACAAACAAATCAAAATGTTCCCTATGACTTGTCGATGTGTGTGGATGCCCATCAAAAAAGTAAAAACGGTGAAGGGTAGAGAGGGAGGGAGGGAGAGGAGCAGAGAGAGAAGAGGAGGACGAGAGGAGGAAGAGGAAAAAAGCAACAAAGGCCTAAATCAAAGCATGCCACAAATGACTGTTAATTTTGCTCTAAACATTGTGTTTTTACTATCCCAGAGGACGCTTGAGAAGAAAGCTTTGATGCCGGGGGGGAAAAAACTACAGCACAAAACAAAACAACCAAAAAGCAGAATAGAGTTTTAGAAATGAGTTCAGTGCTGAATGGAAAATGTCTTTATTTTGCAAACAGGACACGGAGAACTTGGGTCACTCTAGCCAGCCTATGACTGGGTAGGATAGCTTAATTTAGCAAACGGTTTAATTAAAAGACCTTAACACAGACAAATGGGCAGAAAACAGACAATCTGAGCTAAATTAGCTGTGAATCTAACAAATGGCTGCAATTAGAGAGGTAGCCTGCATGCTGTGCTGCAGAAATGGGGCAAGATACTGCTGAAACTGGAACATGACGTGGGTTTAAATACCCTTTAAGACCCTCTCCATATACAAGTATCTGGAAGAATGCATATAAGCTGGAGAGCTTGTTGCAAACATGTTTGTTCTGTGATAAGAGAGATGGAAAATCTGAAGTAGATAAAATGTCTAACACGCTGTAGAACATCACAGCGGTCAGTGGTATGGTTGTAAAGCTGACAGTGATATGAGTGTTGGTCGAACAATGATTTGAAAAAAAAAAAAAAACATTACCAACTGTTGTTACACTTCAAGAACAAATAACTAGGAGAAGGTATGCGCACTGAGCAGAAACATCTACTCTCTCCATACATCATATGTTACATATAATTGACTTTCAGATCAGTGAACAATTATGTTCAGAGGTTAATCTGTCTAAGTAATTTACCTCTAGTCCTATGGAGTGACTATACTCTCTACCTTTGAAAATAGGAGGAGAACATAACTTGGCAACCCCAAGCTAGACAAAATTGACAAAAATGATGAGATGAAAACCAAAAAGCAGCGTGGGTAGCACAGACTGCCAAAAAAAAAAAAGAAAAAAAAGAAAGAAAGAAAAAAACAAAGAGAAAAAAATATGCTGCTTGAGTCTCCTAGCTTTGTTTTTTGTTTTTTTTTTTTCTTTCTCTGATAGCTATGAAGCAGACACCCCAAAACGAGTGGGTTTGACTGCATAAATGTAATATAGATAAGACAATATTTACCATCTTTGCTTGTTTCAGTCAGAGCTGATAAAAGATTATTATACAGCTAGTGCAAGGCAGCTGTGAAAGCTGCTTTTCAGGGATATGTAAACAAAAGGCTTTGTGTCATCTAAGGCTGTATATTTTATAACAGTCAGAAGGATTAACTGCAACCATGATTTTTGTAATCCATATCAAAGAATATAAATCCAAAAGCTTGTTATTTTTTTGATGTACACATAAAGTTTGCTGTTGATCTCAGCCAGGAGGTTATCACATGTAAATGAATATTAAATGAGGAGGGGATATTTATATACATATTATCAGCTGGAAATGGCAAAAAGTTTTAAAGAACTAAACTCGAGAGCAATTTAAAAGATAGTGGTTATTGTTGTTCTTGAATATGTCTTGGGTGGTAGCTACCAAAAACAAGCTTTGCCAAAAAAGCCACGCAGGGTTATAAGTATAAAAAAATTAAGTCATAAATAAATAAACAAACAAACAAACAAACAAACACTATAGGGAACCCCCCACCCCCACCCCCCCCCCCAGCAACAACAACAACAACAACATAAAAACCCACCTTATACTGTGCACTTGTAATTTCTTGCACACTTAAAGCAATACTTTGCCATTGATGTACAAAAAAGAAAATCCCTGAGTGGCCGTAAGAGAGTTTTCACGAAGCCTAAACTCCTCCCTTAACAACAGCACCGTGGAGCAGTGAAGTGCTTTAACCCTAGCCGCTCACCAGGCAGAGAGACACCACTCTGCAGCCGCGTGTGTGCAGGGCCGTGCTGAGAGACAGTCTCAGATGGGAGGGCTAGCTGTTTAAGCATTCACTTTGCAGCCGCCTCTCCCGATGCTCGGGCCCCGACGACAGCTTTGACAGGCGCGGGTGTGGTTGCGGCCCTAATCTGACGAGCGATCCGCTTTGCCGATAGCATCCGGGAGGGGGTGGGGGTGGGGGTGGGGGGGTTTGTAGGAAAGAAAAAAGGGGGGGGGATGGGAGAGGGAGCCGAGCCGGAGGACGCGATTTTCTCTTCGCCCTCCGAGAGAGAACAAAAAACAGGGACCTGACCCTGTCTTCTGCCCAATGAGCTCTTCATAGCCCTCCGGTAACAAATCAGCGTGTTCCTACCAGTCTCCCATCAGAGAAAAGTACCCCTACGTCCCTGCCCGCTAAGGAGAGAGTGATGGGATAAAGAGACAGAGAGAGAGCGAGAGAAATAGAGAAATAGCGATTCTCTTTCTTATGAGATCAAAACTGAGTCTGTTTTAGATCTCAGAGATTATGAAAATGAGGGGCTCATAATGATGTACTTTACTTCCTACTCTGCCAGTGTCATCTCCTATTCTGTTACATGTACAGAGAGACTGCCTACAGACTCTTCCAGGCTTAAGAATGCCACAGCAACTGATATCTTAATAGCTACTGTCCTTATCTGTACAGGGAATTTGGATATAGGACTGCATAACTCTCTGGTCTCCTTTGATGTGTTGTCAACGCAACCGAAACTGAAAACCAAGGCTAATGGGACCTTGCTCTCTCTCTCTCTCTCTCTCTCTCTCTCTCTCTCTCTCTCTCTCTCCGAAAACTAGACAGAAAGCAGGAAAGAAGGAACGAGGGGGGGAAAAAAAAGGAAAAGAAATGACAGGATCGTACTCACCCAGACAGAGGCCGTCGCTTTCCTCATGTCCGACGCTGCAAACGCAGCGGCCGAGCGGGACCAACCAATCGCCGTCGGCACCACAGTACAGTTTGGGCGTGTCCCGTTCCTCCGCGTTCTCCACGCAGGCCCCCCTCACCTCTACCAGGGAGGACGAGTCCACGCGAGGCACCGTGTCGGGGAAAGCCGCAAGGTTCCTGAGGGTCGACGGGCATTTCTTGTAGTAGACGCGTACAGACACCAGAGCAATGCAGGCTCCCACGTCCTGGAAGGCCAAGTAGAAACCTTTCCTCTCAATGGGGCCCACCTCCCGAACTTCTGTGTTGAGCCTCAGGACCCGATCTCCCAAGTCCGTTTGGGTGAAGCTCTCGTCTGCGGCGATGGTATCGATCTTGGCGTAGTCGGCCGGATGAAAACGGGCTGCCGGACCGCGAGGTTCGTCGGTCTCCTGGTAGAGCAAGTTGAAGGTTTCCTTGCAGGTGCCTGACACCCAAGGGATGCTGTTGCAGTCGCGCAGGGTGAAGCGCAACTCCACGTAGATCTTCTGCGCAGCTTGGCGGGGGATCCAGTTGGAACGGAGCCAGTTGTTCTGGTTGGGCTCCATCACGTGACACACTTGAAAGGTGTGGATTGGTCGATTCTGCTCATCCATTTCAGTGATGGCGTCCCACTACGGATAATTGAATATAGAGAGAGCAAGACTGAGTTTCTGGATTTATAGAAAGCCTGAGATTTCTCCATAGAGAGCTCTGCCAGGGGTCACTTTAAATACAGTGAAGATAATTGCAATACCAGTGAGCAGTAAATGACACATTACAAAAATAATAACCATGTATATCAGTTGTCAGATCAGACAATTATGAGATTAATCTTTTAATAGAACTCGAGTTGAACGTATCAGTGATGTCTCTTAAATTCTGTGGACTTTTTAAGCTTAAAACTGTAAGCCATTGCTCTACAACAAAAAATAAATTATCTGGTAAATTGGTATTTTCCTCAATTTGTCAGATGGTTCGAGAGTTCCATCTACAGTTCGTATGTATCGAGCGTGCACGCACACACGCACACACACACACACATACATATATATATGTGTGTGTGTGTGTGTGTGTGTGTGCATGTATGTATATATATACACACACACACAGCTCCCTATATAGTCACAGCTCTTCCCACAAATAAACAATTGGTAAACCACCTGCAATCCACATACCTACATACTGTATGACTCTTACCCTAGCTTTCATAACTCTTACATCATACATGCCACGTATTTTAGAGGCTCTGATCTGATTCAATCTGAACTTGCTTGAGCTAACTGTGAAGCTGGGATCACAGAGAGGAGTCAAACAGACTAATAGATTTACAAAAGTCATTGGCTCTAGCAAAAAAAAAAAAGATTGAGAAATCCTGCTAACGTCAAGTCCTATCCCTGAAAGTGATGCTACTGCTGCTGCTGTCGCTTCTGCTGCTGCTTCTTCATCTGCTAGCGCTTTGGCTGCTCTCTTGTCTTTCAGTTGTAATTAATTAACACAGACACACTTCATTAACGAGAGAGGGTTTTGGTCATGCACTTGGGTTATTGCATTGATAAGCCCGACCCCGTTAATAGGCACTTTATCAAATTCCTGCTGCATCTGTACTGCCGGGGCTCCCATGACTTACTGTCGTACAGACAGAGAGATGGGAGTGTGTGTGAGAGAGAGGGGTGGATCGATGTCAGATTTTAACAACGCTACATTTGAATCTGAAAGGAGAAACTTGTTCCACCGTGGACTTGTCACGATGTAGCCTAATATCTAAAACGGACGGCGACCCTAATCTGACTGCTGAATACATTTCGGCCGGCAGGGCCGCTGTGGAAGCGCATATGTGCGTTTGCATGTGTGAATGTGGGTCTGTAGATATGTGTGTGTGTGTGTGTGTGTGCACGCGTTCTGTAGGCTTGTCAGACACTTAAGATAGCGCGGGATTACGTTATCTCTTCGACTTTTGCGATCCCTGAAAGCCTCTGTCACATCACACACGCACACCCCCCACCCCTCTTTGTTGATGAAATGCAGAGCAGAGAAAAGAGCTGGAGAGACGAAGGCTGCAGTGGAGGCTGGGCTTTAAATTTAACTCCGCGGAAAAGGAAACGGACCTTTTCACCGGGCCTTGGCAGGCAAGATATATCAGGCAACGGCTTAAGACGGGACACCCACTGATAAAAGTGGCCGAGATGGACGATCTCTAAATCACTCACTAGGTACTACGGTATGTTGGCAATGGGCCATCTAATGGGAAACAGAGGACACGCTGGTCCCGATGACTGACCCAGTACAGAAGGCGTGTATCTCTGGCACCATGAAAATGCATTGGGCGATTTTCAATGAGAGACACCGCGATCTCTTTGATGCCTGACATTTATTCTTTGAAAAGTTTGATTAACACACACCCCCCCCCCCACACACACACACACACACCCACACACACATACACGCATGCACACAAACCCTCTTTCATCAACCACTGTAGTAAACAGTCATGTCATCTCTCTCTTTTTCTCTGTCTCTTACACACACACACACACACACACACATCTGTCACGTCCTCTGTGATCTGCATTGTGTTTTCTTGCACTTGACCACTCCATCTCGCTTTATGGCAAGACTCTGCATTTGACCTCAATTGATGTAAGTGAGTTGTTAAATAGGCGTTTATGATGGTGAATAGAGCGTCAATATATTCACTCAATACATTCTCACCATTCATTATCACTATGGATTGCTGTTTTGCTGGGCAGACTGACGGATTGATCAGTGAATTTGATCCGCCCCCTCCCTTTCATGCTGAAGCTGGTAAAGCCGCTACTGTGAACACTGTAATAGAATTTACTTAATCCAAATAAAGGTAAGCTATCTAGGGAGGAGGGTCTATCTATTGTAAATTGGCCTAAGGCAAATGGAAATACAATTAAAGCTGAGTGTGAATTTAATTATCATTTAATTATTAAACACACATTAACCTTGGGTAATGGAAGTGCTTCACCAGGGACATTCTGACATTACCTTTGACTGAGTAATTGATTCATTGAGTTTCAGTTTTTAACAGCGGCTATAAAACTCATAGACATAAATCATAAACTACTGTACAGAATGAGAATGATGGATCTGCAGTCTCTTAGTTTTCATACAGCTGAGCAGTTTCAGCAAAAAAAAAAAAAAAAAACATTCACACCCAGTCAAATATCACAATTGAAAACACTGCCGTATTTCTACGAGAGGAACTTAGTACGACGAATGTGAAATTAATAGAGAAAATACTTTCAAAACAATACCGTTAAGAAATAATTTGGAAACAGTTCCTCCTCCACTATCCTGCCTTCTAACTCAATATGGCTCAACTTTTCAGGAGAACAAGATGACTATAATATTTTTTCATTCCCCCCCCAATACAAATTCTCCTACATGATTAGTTTTCAAACTCTGACTTCTCAATATAATACAGATTCCCTAATAAGATATCTCAAGGTGTTCCTGAGCATTATTCTAATAATGCCGCCAAAATTATAAATGGATGTGAAAAATGTGTAATTCCACTGTGGGTATAAAGCCAAGCATTAATTCTCATTCTTCCCCCCGTAGGTCATCTCTCCTCAAATCTTCTCTTTGTCTTATTCTTCTTTCATTACGACAGGCAATTTTACACCCCGCACTCAGATATCATCTCCAGTCTCAGAGATGACTTTATTCATCCTTTTCACACACACAAAAAAGAAAACGAAAAAGAAGAAGAAGAAGAAGAAGAAGAAGAAGAAGAAGAAGGAGTAAAAAAATTAAACATTCTTCCTTCGGAAAAAGACAGAATGGCATCCGCTGCCGAACAAAAAAAAAAAGACGGTAGAGAGATGGGAATAATAAGACAACAACACATCTGAGGTCTCGTTGAGACGACGCATGAAAAGGAAGGAGAAAAATGAGTTGGAGGCTCCTCTGTGTGCTTATGCAAGGGCATTGTGCTCGCAAGATAAAAAAAAAAACATCTTTTTTAGCGAGCACAAAACCTGCTTGAAGGACTCAGCAAATTGCAAAAAAAAAAAAAAAAAAGATCTTAGTTGACCTTTAGTGTCAGGGGTCTTCCACCCCTTTTCTGTTGGTAAAACAGTACCCTTGAGCAAGACCATTCAAGCTCTGAGTGTTTTAGTCAAGATACAGAAGCTCAGACAAAAACACCACCTCAGGAGAAAGAGAGAGAGAGAGAGAGAAAGAGGGAGAGGGAGAGAGAGAGAGAGACAGAGAGATACAGAGAAAAGCTGGCACAGAGGAGGAACATGCTGACAATGTATTTTCACCGTGACTAATCAAGGTTTCTCTTGGTCAGGGACTTCAATGCAATTTTGGTTCATTTACAACGTGAAACATCGGAACGATGCTTTGCTTTGCCAGATTTTACACCGAGAGTAGTTTTCTAAAATGTATGTGTATAATACCTTTCCCACCTTACATTTGTCCTTACGTTTGCGTTGCCGATGCTGAATTTGTAAAGTTGGACGGAAATTTTTATTTTCACGAGAAAGAAAAAAAAAAAAAAACAAGATTCAAGGGGGTGATTGTTCATGCAAATGAGAAGTAACACCCATTTGTCAACTCGCCTTACATCGGGAGTGATATATTGTATCCATGCCAGGTTTCGTGTTTTGGCTCTGGAGTTGAACAAGTTGAGAAAACAAGTTTGCTCTCTCTGCCATGAAAGTAGATGTAGGTCACTGCGTTATAACCCAGAGACTGCGTGATGAATGTTCAGAGTGTGACTCAAATAGTGTTCGAGCAAAGGAAAAACAAACAAACAAACAAACAAACAAACAAACAAACAAACACGTAAATAAAGAAGGCGGATGCTGCTCTTTGGGGAGGGTGGGCGCAGTGGGAACTGTAAAGGTGGTGTGGAAGGTGTTCCTGTAACGAGAGAGGAATATTTAGATGTGGCTGAAGTGAACAGGATAGAGGGGGGGGGGGGTTTGAAGCTGACATTTTATTTTGTCCCCCACCCCTCCACCCCCACACCCCCTTCTAAAAAAATCTCCCTCACTTTGAAGGAAGAATTACCCAAAATGAACAGAGTCATTAAATCCTAATGCAAAAAAAACCCCCACACACACGCATTCAGATTTTACCTCAGATGATGGTATTTGAATCCTCAGTGTTTATTTGCGTCTATGGTGTAAATGAGTCATGACAGGCGGATAGGACTGTATTTAAAATTAGCGTTATGCTAACACAGTCACAGAGAGGGGATCAACAACCATTTCAAAAAAAGGGACCGGGGTGGGGGGGGGTGGGGGGGTAGGTAACTGAAAGACGTCATAAACCATAAAGCTGAGAACATGATGGTCTGTCATCTCGACGTTAATGGCCTGAGAAGGCACCAGAGTGTGTTCTCAGAGCCTACATATCCACGTACTGACGAAAACGAAAAAAAAAAAAAGAGTTTGAATCCTGACAACTGACAAGGCCAACAGGTCTACTTTTAAGAGTAGCTGAGAAGAGAAGCGAGAAAGATTCAAGATTTTGATAAGGCTCCGAGGCGGGTTTTTTTTTTTTTTTTTTTTGCGCCAGCTCATCACTTTGACTGATGGATTCACATCCAGCTTTGAAAAATACAACATATTATAAAATCAATTCTGGAGCGTCATAGAGTATCGGTCAAACTTACAACAGGGTCCACTGGGGGTACACCTGGACTCCAACAAGTAGGAGGCAGACATTTCTCACAGAGTTACACTGGAGTACCGCGAATCTGTGACTCATAGTGTACGGACCTGACTGTGTCATATGTGGAAACTTCGTACGCACAGATGATTTGTACACCATTAGACGCTAGCCATGCTCAGAGATACTTATGGACATGTGCTGATGTCTGTTTGACAAATAGAGGAGCTTTCGTTGTTTTCTGTATATTACACAACAAACACACATACAGAGAGAGAGAGAGAGAGAAAGAGAGGAAGAGAGAGAAAGAGAGATAGTGTTCTTGAGCTCTCTTTTCTTTGCAAATTACCACTGGATCTGTATAAGTTGATAGAGTGATTTATAAAAACACAGTATTACGCCCTGCTGTAAAGTGCATCTTTGACACAGTACAATATAAAGTGGTGAAAATAGAGCAGATACACAGACAGAATGGATCCAAATACAAACTGAAGACACAAAGAAAGAAACATATAAGAAAGTCCTACAAAAGCTGTCTATAAAAAAATCAATAAACCAAACAAGTATATAGCCCACCACAGTCCTCTAAATTACTCTGACATTACCCACTCTCCTTCTCTCACTCCCCCCCGCCACACACACACTCAGTCCCTCACCACACTGTCTTACCCCCCCCACACACACACACACACTCAGTCCCACACCACACTGTCTTACCCCCCCAAACACTGTCTTACCCCCCTCACACACACACACCACACTGTCTTACCCCCCCACACACACACACACTCAGTCCCACACCACACTGTCTTACCCCCCCCACACACACACTCAGTCCCTCACCACACTGTCTTACCCCCCCCACACACACACACACTCAGTCCCACACCACACTGTCTTACCCCCCCCCACACACTCAGTCTCACACCACACTGTCTTACCCCCCCACACACACACACACTCAGTCCCACACCACACTGTCTTACCCCCCCCACACACACACTCAGTCCCTCACCACACTGTCTTACCCCCCCCACACACACACACATACTCAGTCCCACACCACACTGTCTTACCCCCCCCCACACACACACTCAGTCGCACACCACACTATCTTACCCCCCCACACACACACACACTCAGTCCCTCACCACACTGTCTTACCCCCCCCACACACACACACACACTCAGTCCCACACCACACTGTCTTACCCCCCCCCCCACACACACACTCAGTCGCACACCACACTGTCTTACCCCCCCACACACACACACACACACTCAGTCGCACAC
>NC_044501.1:11002790-11047790 GCF_902362185.1 Chanos chanos | reverse complement strand
TCCTATCTGAAATACTCTGGAGAGATTTTTTTTTTTTTTTGCATGGTTATTTTCAAAGACGCGTGGAATAGCGACAGGCAATACGTAAAAGAGAGGTACAAAATGGACCACGCAAACTGAGTAAAAGGTCTTTTTTTTTGAAGAGAAAGGGGGAAAAAAAAGGAACATTGTATCTTATTTCCTCTTTACCTGCGGTCATTAAACAAGGAAACTAATCGTAAGCTTTGTGTAGAGTTGTATAATATGGTGTAAAACAAATCTGTTAGCGCTGACACAATGCCAAGCGGAAACTCCAGAGGACAACAGCTTACTCTGAATTTGTCATCAGGCTCATCTACATTCAAACCACGTACTGGAGTGTAAAATTTAAACTTGGTGTTCTCTTCTACCCCCCCCACCCCACCCCCCTCAAAGTCAGAAACGCGTCCTATGACTAAGTACATTTAACTAACGAGAGAATGTCACATCTAACTTTATGCTTTTGAGCAATGGGGCATGATTGGTGTTACCAAGGCAACAGGCCTCTTTTTTTTGGTTTTTTTTTTTACTGTTCTGTGGCCCAGTGAGAGGAACCTGTATGACAGCAAGATAACTCCAGTGCAGCTAAGGAAGTCCGTGTGCGCTACTGAGACCAATGCTGAATTAATAAAGAGTTCTGCAGGCCATAGCCATATTTCTCCTTCTCATTTATTTGCATTTATTTGTTCTGTTTACCATTAATGACGTGTCATTTATTTACAAATAAATTAGAGACATTACTTTTCATTGTTTCAAGGACGTTTTACTTATTTGTGTCCATTTAGGCCGCATTTAAAAAACCCCCTCGCAATGCCTAGCTCACTTAAACGAGTTAATTTAGTGCTGTCTGTTGATTAGATTAAGTAGAAATTGTTTTTCTGCAGGAAACGGTGGAATGAAAAGCTTGTTGCGACGTTCCTTTGGGCAACAAACTAGAACCTCAGTGTAATGGAACCGAATGCATTTTCATGTTATATCTTAGGGTTGTATAGGAATGAGCGTATGACCTTGCAGCATTACATTCACACAGTGTAATTAAATTAAAAAAAAAAAAAGAAGAAGCATCATTTCTGAAGGTTTTCATAGATGAATACATTCTCTGTACTGATAAAACCAAACCAAAACCAACCACACCAAAAAAAAAAAAGCAACAACAACAACAACAAATGAACAAATAAAATATGTTTTTATCGCCAGATGTTCATTCTTCAACAACACTCGCTGCATCAGCAGAAGGTGGAAAAAGGACATTCTGCTTTCACCCCAACCCGAAATGTAATCCTGTCCTTAAGCCCGTCTGCGTGCGATTCGAGCTGCGCCAGAGGCAACAAATTGCCTGGTGAATCATTTGGAGGAGTGGTGGAATCCTCTGCCCTGCTCTTCTTCTCCTTCTTCTTCTTCTTCTTCTTCTTCTCCTTCTTCTTCTTCCTCTTCTTCCTCTGTTTTTTCTCCGTCTTCTTCTTCTTCTTCTTCTTCTTCTTCCTCTTCTTCCTCTTCTTCCTCTTCTTCTTCTTCTTCTTCTTCTTCTTTTCAAAGCCACCGCTTAAAACATGGAACTTTGACTACACTCAGAAGGAAAGTTTTGCCTCACAACAAACGTGGAGAGCTCCCTCATTTGTCAAAGTTATGGGCAATTGTGTGGCGAGACTCTCTCTCTCTCTCTCTCTCTCTCTCTCTCTCTCTCTCTCTCTCTCTCTCTATCATTCTCAGCCTTCCCCCCCTTGCTCTTTCTGTCTCCCTCCCTCTGTCTCTCTCTGTCCCTCTCATATTCTTTCTCACTTACTCTCTCCTCTGTCAATAATTCTCTGATGATACTCTCCTCAGCTTTGTGTTTTGTATGTTTTGCTAGACGTGATAACACAAGAGCCCTGGAGAGGATATCATAAGACGTTAGGTGGGTAAATGCTGGTATAAATTATACCTAAATCACAGCATTAATGATCGGGACAACCTTGTCCTGTAAGATTGTCTGAGATAGGGTATTGAGGCCATCCCTCGGTGCGGCAGACGCAGTTCCTAATGACTCACATTTCAAAGAAAGGATTGTAAAAATATGTGATTTAAACAGAGCTTCGAGGTAACCAGTACAGACCTCTCACCCCAGCCTCAGTGATCATGCTTTGGTTATGTATGAATTTCAACAAAGCTTTTCCTAACACGGTGTGTATTAATGTCACTATTACACTGCAACTGAAGATTCTAGTACAATGCTGTTAGAAATTCCAGTGACTGTCTCTTTGACAAGCATAAACAGCGTATACAGTTTTCATATGAGCTATTCTCAATGCTCCCGGAGGCCACTGTTGTGTCCGTCAATATGAACTTTTACAAGTACGCCTCGAGACAAAATAAGGAGAGTAAACATTAATTTGGTACACAGAGGCCCAGAAACCTTTCTCCTGGAGTCTGTGAGCAGCAGCTGATTATATTAGTCACCTGTTGGGATGCTTGGCATTTTGACAAAGTCTGGAATAAAATTTACTTCTCATAAAAAAAATAAAAAAAAACAGACAAAAAAAACAAAAAGTCTCCAGTCAGGCACGCACGTCAGGAGCAACGGTCAGACTCAGCATACAGAGATGAAAAAAAAAAGAAGAGAGAGAAAAAGAGGGATGAAAAAACAAGGAGATTTTTTTTTTAAAGATTAAACGTGCAATCTGCCACTGTTTTTGTCACAAACCTGTTTAATGCCATAATGATTTATGTTGTCACGTATACAGGTGGTCCATAGACACAGATGCAGTCTAATTACAAGAGTATTGGAGCCAATGCTTGCCAGTTCTAGAGGTGTCATAAATATTGGTATGGAAATGAGTCCAAGGCTATAACAGTTTATATGAGTTGCAGTTTGTTGTGTCTACTGCTGTCCAACAGAATTTTTTTTTTTCTTTTACAGAATATATCAGTGAGGGAGGAAATCTCATTCATAACAAGCACTTGAATGAAATGCCATTTCATGTTTTCTGGAATATGCCGCGCTGTGAGATGATGGTTGAGTGAGGAGGTGCCAATGTGGTCGGATTATATCTGATACAGTCTACAGGTCCATTCAAGTTGTCAGGATGCATTTGTGATCCAAAATGGACTGATCCCATTTGTGGTCTGTCTTCGGCATATGATGGATTTTTACACCAAATTGTCTTCTAAAACCACCAGTACAGAGCCACACACAGACATACACACACACACACACACACACACAGACACACAGAGGCACAAACACACTCATACACACACACTCTATTTACACACACACACACACACACTCACACACAAACACACACACACACACACAGGCAGAGACACACAGAGGCACAAATGCACTCATATACACACACTCTATTTACACACACACACACACACACACACACACACACACACACACACAGGCAGAGACACACACTCCATTTCCACTTTTGTTGCCAAGAATTCCCACTTACTTTGTTGAGGGCCAGCTGAATTAGATGTGTGACTTAAGGCTTGTTATGCCTGCTGGGTAAAGCTCCAGCTCTGACGGCGTCCCACAGGGACTAATTTACCACTGCGTCATTTACCTGTGTGATCCTTCTCCAGATTACACAACAGCTCTAACCAGCATACACACACACACACACACACACACACACAGCATCTGGCTCCACTGCTGTCGGAGCTTTGCCTATCAGAGACGTGATTGATCACCAGATTAATTGATTATGACTTCTTCATTTACATAAAACTTTCATCTTGGCGGTTGGCAATTTGCTTTATTTTTTTTTTTTTTTTTTTCTTTAAACAGCAGGAGTTGCTGGGCTCAAGGAGAGAAATATATATATATATATATATTTCGGTGCCTCCAGGTCATTGAAGATATTGGTTTATTGGTTCTGTGACTGCATCATGACTTCTAATGTATGCCTCCTTGTCAGTCATCCATCAAGTCATGGCTATTGTTGAAGGCCTTTCATAGATGCATATGATGTGTTTAATATTTCATCTTCAGACCTGCCCTGGATATACGAAGACGTCTGTATAGGCACATCTTAGTAAGACCACTGGGATTTAGCCTCTAATACAAAACCCTTAACTTGACATACTGGACACATTTAATAAATGGAGGTTTTTGGTTTTTTTTTTTATTTTCACAAGAGCTGAAATCCCTCTTGTTAATCAGATCCAAAAGGTTATATTTAGCTACGGTTCCCCCGTTCACCAAAATGCATTCTCCTGATTACTTTCCAAAGTCAAAAATTCAAGGGCAAAGTTATAGCTGGGGACTTGTATTTAGGCCTTTGTTTATCTAGGGGGGGGAAACGTGCTTGTCTGGGCAGGAATAGGAAAATGAGTCAGTGCTGATAATGTCAGAAGCTCAGTGTTACTAATTTAATGAATGTGTTTGAAGAAATGCTTCTCTGGGAAAGTTGTAACGTCCTGAAATATACCGTTATGGGTTCCTCTTATCGCTGTCCCTTTTAATTGCCACAATGAACTTTATTTCTCAGAGATTCATTATTCTGCCCTTAAAGTGTTCCTGCTTTTCCCTTTAGTGATATGCGGTTTCCCCTTTATATTTGATGGATGTGTTACAGCAGGATTTTAGTAGTCTTGGTCATGGATGAAAGTCGCTCTATATATTTTATTGGCAGTTCACCCTGTAGGTATAGGTCTACAGGTCTGCAGACAGTCTATGTGGAAAAGAATATTATATTCTGTCTGAATACAGAGTCCAGTTTTAGATTGATGGCCGTATTCTCAAATCAGCCTCATTTCCTGAACGTGTTCTGATTGATGGCACAGAATAAAGTGCTTTCATTTAATATTTAAAGTAGAATTTAAATACATTTTTGAACAAATGTTTAACTTTAATCACCCATATCTGCATAACATCTCTTTTACAAATAACAGAAGAAAAAAAAATTGCGACCATTTGCTGAGGGACATTGATTTTTGTCGCTATCTCTGCTAAACTCTGTGAGTATCGTGTTGGCTTAAGCGTGAAGCGTTCAGTCTATAAAATCCAATGTTTGTTCTTTTGTGGCAGGGGAACAATCTATGCACACAGGTTCCTCTTGGTTGGAAATCCATTTGTTTTCACTCACACACTGTTCCCAGCAGCGTCCAAGAGGTACAGTCCACGCAAAGCCCCCGCGGACAAAGCCGGAAGGAAAGGGAGTAATTCTGACAAATCCGGGAAGGAGAACGCTGAGGGTACTTATAAAACTGTCAGGTTGCATTCTGGAACGGGCAACATCGCCTCATTACACTTCAACTGATAAAGCTTCCTCCCATTGTCCTCTCTCAGATATGCACAAGTACATGCTGTTTTCTTTCAAGCACGGATTAATGAGCATCACACACACACACACACACACACGCGCGCGCGCGCGCACGCACATATGCACACACACACATACGCACATACATTATGCACACATAACAGCACAGGTCAAACACAGTCAGAGAGGCTGCAGTAAGTCTGTCTCTGTGTGAAGGCATAGATTCATACTTTTGCTGGGCAGTTCTGACTAACCCCCCCCCCCCCGACTCTCTCTCTCACACACACATACACACACACACACACACACACACACACACACACACACACACACAAGCATACACGCGCGCATACAAATCAATCAATTCTTTCCAGTACATCTAAGGCACACTCACACACAAATGCACACACACACACACACACACACACACACACTCATAGCACACTCCACACAAGCTCTAGCCTTGGAGGACCGGATGAAGGCACGCCGTTTGCCGTGGGTCGAAAATCCATTTGTTTGGCTTAGCGAGTTCCCTGAAGAGCTTGTGTAAAGACTGCAGACATTTGTTTTGTTAACACAGAGCAGCAAGCGTAATTTTGATTGATTCCATCCTATTCATTTCATCATCTCGTCTTTGCATCTCAGGGATCCCCCCCCAGTGATAAAGGCTGATAAAGGTAGCCCTGGCCCCTGTTTTTTCGTGGCATCCTCAACACCGTGTACACACAAAAGAAGCCACGCTGTAAACTGGTGTATCAAGGTCAGTGTTAAGCTTTGGGAAATGTTGCCTAACTAAGGACAGAGTCTGTCTAGAAAGATTTGGTGAAATATTAAGCGTTCTGCATGCATTGCCAATACTGTGTAGTGTTATGGCATTTGGAATGTCTCTTGACATTTTTAGTGCAGCGGTTTATTTTTTTTGGGGGGGGGGGGGGGGGTTGTTTCTTTTTCTTTTATTTACGCAATAGGTCACATTAGAAGCGCTTGCTAATTGCTTTAACTGCATCCCTTTCTGTTTTGTTGCTTTTTTTGTTCCAATGGAACAGCGAAAATGTGAAACGAATGGACACTGTGTGCATCTCTTAGCCACTACAAAACAGTATGAGTAACACAGAACATGAAATGGAACAAAGATAAGATTCGGTGACCGAAACATTGCCTTTGTCGCCAGATTAATGCACGCCGGCATGAGATTATGGGGCTGATTTCTTTTAGAATGCAGATATTTCATTTGTGTAATATAATCTACTTTTTTTTTTTTTTTTTGACTAGCACCCCATCAAATGTAGATGTACGCACACACCTTTTTCTTGTTTGATTTCATTTCTTTTTCAACAGTTCGTTTCAAATGTTCTTCCTCTTTCGACCTTCCTGTCGTCTGAATGAAACTTCGTTTCCATTCATTTTTTTTTTTTTAGAAAGTTTTCAATGTTTTCGTTCTCTTAACGCAGTGCAGGAAACAGTGGAAATGTTCTGTGAGGTCATCTCCAGGCTGATTGTTATTGTAGAAATCATCTGATTCTTCCCTCTTGCTTTATGTGGGCTGCGGAAAGAGCTTTAGATGAATCAGCTTTCTCTTCTTTTTCATTTACTTCAGACACTTCCTCCCCTTACAAAATTCTTACACGATGATGAATTTCACATCTTTCAGCGCTGGCTGTATCTGCTCTTGTTGTACTGCTTCTAAGTAAAAGTATTGCGTGGAGCTCAAATAAAGCGCAAGAAAACCGCCAACTGTTGAAACCCAAGACTTCGAGTTGCAGCTGTGTCGTTAACGCTTCAGGATTGAGTACATGTATGAGGAGTTTGAATGACCGGTCACATCTGAATTCATTCGAACGGCCGAAAACTCTTGCTGCCACCACTGCAAAAGCGAGTAGAGGGGAAAAGCCGAAGAACTGATAACACTATTTGAGCATTCAGAGCAACTGCCTGTTTAAATATTTCAAATAAGTCTTATCCACTTCTTATAGTTTGCTCCAGTTGTGATGAGCAGTGAAGTATAAGTGTTGAATTTACTTAGTAAACATTAATTATTAAAACTTTTGTGGGACACTGACTGTTGAAGTTCCTTTGACGTTTTACAGTTCCTGCAGCCCATTATTCCTTTCTCACATGTATTCCCCTATAGCTCCTGTGCTAAATCTGCCAAAAAAGCTAAAATCACTGCTTGAAATAGACCATATTTCCTGGATGAACAAGCAGTCAAAGCGTTATTTTAATTACCGTGGAAACCTCAGCTCGGCTCTTCTTTCCGAACTACACCCGGTTTCAACCTGAAGAAGCTTCTAGAATGTTGTAACTCACGGATGTCAGTTCCTGCATGTGAAGGTGCCTGAAGCCTGCCAAAGGGGCCAAGACAGGTTGCTTGTCTACTCCTTCCAAACCATTAAGAGAGCGACACAATCCCCAGCGGTACCTTTTATTTCTCTTCACCCTTGTCGCTTATCTCAGTCCAGTCAGCTTTCCATCGACGTTAGTCGGCGAGAGAAAGAATCTCCGGTAAAGACTCTGTGTGAAAATATTTTCCCACACACACACACTCCCTGTACATTTCATTTAAATATTTACATTTTTTTTTCTCCACTTAACTCAGGATGGAAAAGTAATGAGGGACCAGGGATGAAAGAATAGTGGTTTTCTTTGCTGCGAATGTGGGTTTTTTCTCTCTCTCTCTCTCTCTCTCTCTCTCTCTGGTGATCAGTTTCTCAGAGATGGCTGACTACCACTGGACTGTTCTCCACTAGGGTAAATTGGCTTTCTTCCTGGCACCAAATGAAAAGCCATTTGTGAGTGAAGCCATAGACATGATTAGCTCAGAGTAGAAATCCATTACTTCTGCTACAGCTGCTGGACACACTGGAATTCTGCAACCTTCACAGTAAAAACAAGTTGCTATAATGGTCTAGAAACTATTGCATGAGAAAGTGGGGGAGTCTTTCCAAAGCTCCAAGAAACAAGAGCCTGTAAACTTAATGGTTCACACACTGCAGCGTGTACTCACATTTAAAAAAAAAAATCTTCTTTTTAAGATGGAAGGAATGCTTCAAGCTGTATTACATAGTAATAACCCATTAATAAACAGTTAGCACTGAACATCCTCCACAGCCGTTCAGTGTTCAGTGAAAAAAAAAAATTGACTGGAAAAGCAGATGATGTGTGAGACCTATGCTCTAACGTAATTATTACGCAAAATTATGTGGGGTCGTGAACTTTCATTTCCTCTGTCTTCTCTGGCCACTGCTGATGCGGTCCTTTTCAAATGTTTGTTTTTCTATTCAGCATCGTCACAGAGTGTTGTCGAAAAGGACACCGAAAGACTGTGAATCAATTAGCGGGACCGTTACATCAGTGTGAAATCTCCCTCAACTCAGACCTTGTTCCACTTCCTCTGGGAGTCCTGCAAGGAAGACTTAATGAGACATGGAGAAACATGGAGAACGCAAGTGAGGAAGAGAGAATGAAATAGAGGAGAAGAGAAAGGAGAGAGAAAAAAAAAGAGAGAGAGAAAGAGAAGGAGCGAGAGAGAGAGAGAGCGAAAGAGAGAGAGAGAGAGAGAGAGAGAGAGGGAGGGAGGGAGGGAGGGAGGTCTCATTATAATTCAAGGGGGCTTGCAAGACTCCGACCTTTGGAATCTCAACTCACAGCAAACGTGTGGTAGCACTAAGCCACATCCATAGTATCATTATTCAAAAGGGTGCCCCCCCAGCCCCCCCCCCCCCCCCCATTTTTTTCACCTTCAACAGGGGTCAAGAAAACCTTTAGCCCTTTTTTTTTTTTTTTGGACACTCATGGATACATGCAAAGGATTAAAACAGAAAGAATCAACTACTTAAGACATGTTAATCTTCACATCAAACAGAGCTGTTTTTTTTTTCTTATTTTCCCTATCCGTGTTTTCCAGAAACTTAACAGGTTAAACGCCTTGTCTTGTGAACAAAACATTAGGTGGACGTCTAAATATTTTGTTTACGAGTGATCTTCTGAATGATTATTTTCCCTGTCATTCAGAATTTTCCGTATTGGAGGGTTGAATATTGACAGCCGTTTCCATCATTTCCTTGAGAAACTAATTGCAGCTGATAAGGTACCTCCTCTCCATTTAAAGTTTAATTTAACAATTTAATTCAATGCCCAGTCCAATCAATCTTGTGCCTATATTACAGGCAACAAAAAGTGACCTTGACAACAGGGTACGTTTGGTGTGTGTGTGCAGAAAAAACCCCCCCAAAAAAACTATAATTAACATAACAGTGTGAAAAGATGGTTAGACATCATTTTCGTACTAACAGTGAGCTGTAATTCAGAGACAGAATGGGGAGCTCTGAGATAATTGATCTGTGCTTTTGGCCGGCTTAAAATTCACCCCGCACTTGGCTCTTTTTTCTTTTTTCTTTTTTTTCCGTGGTTTTACCACAAAAACTCCTCCAACATCTACATCACACACGGCCCCTTCCAAAAACTGTCAAGCTAAAACAGCCGCCTTTCACCATAGCCTTATTCCACCCTCCAACAGATTCTGTGGGCAGTCCTAAAACTAAAGCCATTTTAAAAAAAAAAAAAAGAGAGAGAGAGAGAGAGAGAATCCCACCTTTACCAGTCTTCTTTGGAACAACTGATTCTTTCTTAAGGGTCACGCATGTTTTTGACCCGTGAGTGTTGCTGGGGGGGGGGGGGGTCACATTGTCACTACAAAACCCGGGACACCTTACTCGTATATCTCAGGATGTCTGCTCACGTCGATGGAATGCTTGTACTCTGAGCATAATGGTCGCTTACCGGTTTTTGACACCGTGATTTGAAGATTTCTGAGATTTGAAATTGTTGGCGTGTTGCTGAAACATCTTATTGACCTTGAGCACTCAGAGGATAATGGTGTGTGTGTGTGTGTGTGTGTGTGTGTGTGTATGTGTATGTGCGTGTGTGTGAGAGAGAGAGAGAGAGAGAGAGAAGTGTGTGAATTGTACCATCACGAACAGGGGATGGTACAATTCATGACATTGACTCAGACTATCCTCACATGCCTAACAATAAAAGAATAAAACAAAAGAATTTTCAAAAACGAGGAAACGGTTTCCTTAGAAACCAGATACATAATGCAAAAATCGGGACCCAATGTCAAACCGACCAGCCAGTCCAACAGCACCCCCCCTCCTCCCCCACCCTTCAAATTTTATTATGAAATTCTCATATTATGAATGAGAGAACCTAATGGGGATCAATAGAGCTCAAATGGGTGATCATATTTTTTCCCTTTTACATGAATCTTTTCTATACTCTGCCTGACATCCCTGAATAAAGAGAAAATCCATTTCACCACTCATGTGACCGGCATATTGTTCGGTTTGAACAGATGAATGCTCTGTGTGAGAGTTAGCATCAGACACACTCTTACCGGTCCTCTCTGAAAGTCATTATAATAACATTATCCTCAACTTTACTGGCAGCTCTAGGGTCTTTGATTGTGTAACAGTAATTAGAATCGTGGCTTCGCTTTGGTATAGCGAAGATTACTGTTAACAATCGTTTTAACAGCAGCTCCAATGAACGAACAGAAGCTGTCATAGAGAAAAAGCAAAGACTGAGAAACCACATGGGAATCTGCAATGAAAAGTTGGAAAAACCTCTCTCTCTCTCTGTGTGTGTGTATGTGTGTGTGTGTGTGTGAAAAGCATGTTTTCGTGCGAGTTGTGGTGTTGGGACAGACAGGCAGACTCTCTCAGGCTGGCAATTAACACTTAATGAGATGTGCTAATTAGTCTCTTTCAATACCCTCTGTAGCGTTGTGTGGCTTCTGTCTCATTTCTCATAGTGACTTATATCTCTGTGGGGATTCCTGAAGCCAGCAAACCCTATCTGTCCAACCCAATATTAGCAACTGAGTCAAGAAATCCCTTACATCTCTGACTGTCTACACACAGACTCCTTAATCATGCTATCAACCATGACTGAAGGAATCTTGGAAAGTGAAAGAAGACCTGGGGGGTATTCTACAAAGTAGGATTTTTTTGGAGGGGGGGGGGCAGCCAGATAACTTGAGCCAAAATAAGACTGTCCAGTTGTCGAAGAGGTAAGGAACATTCATGATATTATACAGTCATGACCTTTTGGCTTTTGGCTCACGTTGTTTGGCTGACTGAAACATATTTCTCCCGGTAGGTATCCTTATGGACGTGAAAGAAATATTATTCATCTGTGCATTTTCACATTTTTCCCGATTCAGCACAGCTGATCCTGAAATACGAAATGTGGGCAAAAAAACAAACAAACAAATGATTAAGACAAAAACTAGCAGCTGTTCCAGTTCAGGCAGATGTCAAAAAAAAAACAAAACAAAAAAAAACCGAACTCTCCAAAATCACAAGTATTACGCTTTGAAATGACTGAACAACTCACTTTCTCCAGAGCACTCATTCTCTGTTTTTTTTTTTTTATTTTTTTGTCTTTTTTTTTTTTTCTTCTCTTTTTAACCTCGTAAAAACCCAGCGGGTGCCCGTCACATGTAACATTGCATTCCTTCCAAATCTGTCTCTTTTATTTACCTTGTGTCTTTTTTTTTTCTTCTTCCTCTTTTTTTTTGACATTGTTTACTTTGTTTTATTTGTTTGCGCTTAATTAGCTCCGAGAAGTTAATGATTAAAGATTAATTTGTCGAGAACACGTCGCTTCTTTTTGGGTTTTTTTTTTGTTTTTTTAAATGGCAACCTGGCTGAGAGGCTCAGGAGTATACAGTCAAGACCACTGCTCAAGCGTATTACACAGCTTTTCACTTGGCCACTCCTATTCTCTTTGTTTTATTTCCTTTATTTTTACAAAGCTAATTAGTCGAGAACATTGCCTCTTACGATGCCTGGCTCTCTGAGAGCTCCCCACTGGTAATACTTCAGTCCTTCAGTTGGATCAATGGACTCTATTTTCACATACTGTGAAACCCATAAACTGCTGTTGCCGCTGTTGGACTTGCACAGCACACATTCATCCTGTCTACTGAACATGTGCACTGAAGACGGTGTTTCCCATACGGCCATGTCGTCTACATTCAGCCATGTCGGGTGTTTATTAAGTGAGAAAAAAAAAAATAAAATAAAATATCATACGGACCTGTGTGGACCCTACTACTGTTTCCAGGCTATTTTGATGAATGGCCATTTTGATAATGAGGTGGTGCTCAAGCTTGTCCATGAATGACAAGCACCTCGGCGCTTTGAGTGATTGTTTGAGCTTTGCTACTGTTTTACGGGGGAAGAAAATGTGTGAAATATATAAATAAATTGTGATTCATTTTCAGGGCCTTGTGTGACGTGGGAGGTTTTGTCCCTCATTATCATTCATAGAACATCATTATGACATATCCAAACCACAACCTGCCAAGATGGATAACAGATGCATACATCTCTGTGCAAGTTAGGAGCTTAATGCAGCTTAAAGATCATTTAGTGCTAATGATATACATTTAACTAATTACTCTTTTACTAGCTTATTTTTAAAAATTGCTGTACATACTATTGATTTATAAGAGAGTTTATAATATAGTCAATGTTTAGACTAGAATAGGAACATTACTGAAACCAAATGTATGTGTAGCTGAGGAGTCGTGACATAAGAAACATTCACTTTGAAATTTCACCAAGGCCAGGGTTTAAGCAGTACAATTATTCTATCGTGTACTTTGGTGATTAACCACCAGTCTGGATTTAAATTTTTAAAAAAAAAATGCTACAATGCATTCTTCACAAGACTCTCTCTATCTCGCTCTCTCTCTCTCTTTTTGAAGGAATCGTTTATGAATATTAACATGCTGTTCACTCAAACTGGTAAGAGACCACACATATTGTTGTCAAACTCATTTCTCTCCACTTAACTGTTCCCAACAGACCTTGGAGACAAAGCCTCACTGCACGATGGCTACGCTGCATGAGTCCTGTGTTAGGTGACAGGAACACATAGCCGTGATTCTATTTGACAGCTCTGTTGCTCAGGAATGGAGTGAACGATGGAGTGGAGTATTCCATCTTTAAAGTCTTTTTTTTCTTCTTCTTCTTCTTTTTTTCTTTTTCTAGCCAAGCTCACTCCACATCCCGCAAGAAAAGTGAGTGAGCTTGAATCGAAATGAAGAGAAGTGTCTCTTGGTGCTCGCTTGAAGGTGACACACTGGCAACAAAGGGCATTCAAATATACGTGCAGATTTGTCATTTCAAAGCAAGCGAGTTCTTTCAAAAAGAAAGAAAAAAAGATTTAGGGAGTTTCTTTGTCAGCTTTCCAGTTTTGTGTGGTTAAATGAACCATTTTGTGCTTTTTGGTTTTCAGTGATAAATTAGGCAGTACGAGAGAGAGAGAGACAGAGAGAGAGAGAGAGAGAGAGAGAGAGAGAGAGAGAATAGCTTACTTCAGAGTGGTCTTTCTCTGCAAGGGCCCTCACTGTTGAGTTTACCGAACTGAATTTGAACTGGAATGGAATTTGATATGTTGTTCACTTTGCATGTAGCTTTATCAGCATAAAATAACAAGTTCAACAAACCTTATACATTTAATTTCATGGTTTTACATGTATCTGCATCAACAGGTTTAGTTTCTGTTGGTGTCTGTGTCATGTCCCTCAATGCAGTATTATAGCATTACTCAAACACCTCCTCAGCTTCCCAGAGCTGTCTCTTTATGATTGAGCATAAACTCAAATCTGCTGTTTAAAGACAAGATAGCTCTGCATGCCTGTTAGGGCATATCCACATAAGGAGCCACAGTTCATCAGAAATGATTCCTGTAAAGGTGTGGCAATCGGTTATCTCCAGCTACGCGAACGCCCTCAAGTGAATTCTTGTTGAGTGTGCAGCTTCACTCCTTCAAAAGTACCCAAGCATCGCACTTTTTTTTTTTTTTCCTTTTGCGTTACGAGGCATAATGCGCTACTTTTGTGTACATTAAAACGCAGTGCGGAGGTGGTGAACCCCGAAAATCAATGCAATCTCCCCCGGCTGTCACCCAAGCCGCGTCTTGTTCCGGCGTGACGGACGACCCCTTCGCTCGTTTAAAGTCTTAACGTTGCTCTGATTGCATTCCTCAGCATCCCGCAGGACGCTATCCGGCATCCTAATGTTGTCCATTTACAACGCGCCTCAGGTGGAAAGCGCAGCAGCTCTTTAAAATCGTTGAATTGCTTTCCACCTCTTTTTTTTTTCTTCTGTTTCCCTCCTTCTATCCTCATGACATTAAAATTGGCAGAGAGCAACACTATCGCCATGTTAATTACGCCTGACCTCATTAATACTGAGTCCGCTAATCCAGGAACTGAAGCTGTGTGGAACGTCCTTGCAGGTTTCCTACATACTCTCATTAGTGCTCGCTGTGACCTGGCCGTAGTGGATAAGATAGTGGAGGAACGGCGGTATCTCAGTGACTGCGTATTTACATATATGAATGATATGGCCGTATTAAAATTCATGGAGCGGCGCTTACTACCATATAACAAGTTTTCTTGCCGATCTGTAGCGGCGCAATCGACGCAAGCTGAATGCTAGCATTAAAACGTTATTCTGTGCACGTAAATGCGGTGTGTGCCGTTAACTAACTCTAGGTTAAGACGTTTCATTTTTCGAAGAATTACAAGCACAGTTGACAATACTGAAATGTCTCAATGGAGGAATTTAACTGGAATTTTAATTAGGGTTTTTGTCGGCCAAGCTGTAGTCATAGCAGTTGTAAACTCAGTAGCTCATTGCTACATAAATATCAGTAATAACAATTTATAGTCACAACTGGGGACCTATGACCTTATGGAGTGTGTGGGTGCTCTCTAAGCTTAGCCAGAATGTTTACTGCATGATAATATGACAACTCATTTCAGTTCAGGCACTCAAGTTTTCCTCACTTGAGTGGTGAATCTTTGTGTGTGCGTGCGTGCATGCGTGTGTGTGTAGTGGATGCTTGTTCTGGCATTCACATTGATTTATTGACAATGGCCAGAGATCTTGTTCAGCACTCTGCCTCTTGTCAATGCATGTTTGTCCCCTACTTTGCATAATAGCAATGTGTTTTATTCCCCCGAAAGGCCGATAGATTCTGGAAAGTCTTCCAACATATTCTTCTCAGTATTACATTATATATTTTTTTAGTATATTTTCAACAACTCCCATTAGTTTAGCTCCTTGGAGGATTTATTTGTGACCCAAGTTTGATTCACTACTTTTTGTGTAACGGTACAACTTCTAAAGCTTTGTTTTCTGATTGCTGCTCTATTTCAGTTGAAGCGTGTGTGTGTGTGTGTGTGTGTGTGTGTGTGTGTGCGTGTGTGTGTGTGTGAGGGTGAAGGGGGCGAGGTTGTACGCAAGCTACCATCACAGCTAATGCCACACAAAAATTTCCACTATAATGGTACCAAAGAAGGTAATCTAAATCTCTGTTGCATGCTAAAGGATTTTGCTATGACTTACCTGTCACACTGGGCAGCTCTCCTCATTTACAAAAGCCTATTTTCCAGTGAATAAAATCACCCTCCATTTTTCAAATGCATGGAAATAGTTCTTGTCTAATGAACAGAGATCCCCACTGTATGAAGAGAGAGACAAACATTTCCACCACTGTGCCCGAGGCGATACCCAGCATGCTCCAGGATAATCAGGGGATGTGGGACTGTGTGGAGAACAGGTAATTACAGATTTCTGATCCTGCAAATTGAAGTCACTCACTGAGAGAGCTGCATCTATCAGACTTTTTTTTTTTTTCTTAACTCACTTGAGAATATAAGACACTGTGAAAATTAAGCTGCGTCAGTCCACGGTCAAGATATTGTCAAAATATCATTTGTGTTTGATTCCTGCCAAAAAAAAAAAAAGAGATACAAACATGTATAATGATTGCAGTGACATTTGAGTAATATTTTCCATAGTCTCTCCTTCACTTTTAACCTTTCTCTTTTACACAGTGAACCAAGAAAAATCTTAGAAATGTTTTATAAAATAGTGCCAACTTATGGCTGGTGCACTATTGGATCAGAGTGACTGAATATGACTTTAATTCAGTTGGACTTCAGAGTAATACTGCAAGTTGCATTCCAGAAGTAAAATGCAGCCAACATTTCATGAGAACTCAAAACTCATCTTCATTATGAACCAACAATGCCATTTATATTATCCGTTCCCAAGCAGAAATAACACACTGTACGTTTGATTAGTGTTTAAAAAAAATCATAATTATTGTTCTCTGCTCAGTTCCATTGCTTTGGTATTATAATGCTTTTGTCTTTTTTTTTCTGTGTGAAAGGAAAGTTTCTGATATGGTTTTCAAACAGCACAAATCCTGTCTGGTTGTAAAGATTACTTGTCGGGCCATACTGAAGTGGCATTTTTGAATTCTCGGGAGAGAGGCGGAGAGATTGCATTTGGTTTGGCAGGAGACTCCCTGTCATACAGTGTTATTAAAATGACCTGGAGGGAAAGGATGACTGATTGAGTTTGTAAGCCCGAGACAGAACCTTTGCATTTGGCGAGTAACCCAATTTTCTGTTGCATCTTACAGGACCGTGGGGGGGGGGGGGGGGGGGGGGGGGGAAGAAGTTGCTTGCTTGGCTCGTGTCATCCTGAGATCCCCCATAAATCACCGACGCCTTCTTCATCCCCACGGCAGGGAAGTGATAGGGCAAAAATAATCTCTCTCGACCCTTTTGTCCTAGATAGAAGCCCTGTCAACAGCATTTCCTTAGACAACTTCATTAGTTAGTATTCAGGTAATTGGCAAGTCACGGTTGACTAATGTCTTCAGGATGAGACTTTGATAGTAACTTTTTTTTCCCTTATTTGTTGTTGACCAAGAAGTAACGATAGTTCAGTGTTCATTGGAGAAATCATGTCTCCCCAGTGATAATGGAGAAGAAATAGTCATAGCATTTGCATGAAGCTTTCTCCTCAAATGAGCTCAACAGGACCAATCACGGGAAGACACAAGAGGAAGATGACCAAAGACTAAAAACCTAAAACTTTTTGAGATCGCACGTTGGATTCTATCTGACCCTGTGACTCATAATTTGCTTAAAAAAAAAAAAAAAAGTGTGTAGATTCCTCTAGCTGACTCATCCTTCTCTCCTCTCCATATTTTAAACAATGTTAGTTAGAACTTCCAACAACCGTCATCTAATGGCCTTTTAACAGTTCCCACATGTCTGCTATCAGTTTGGAGGCTGTGAATTTGGATGTTCTCCATGGTTAAAATACAGCTTGAGAAGCAAGATGGCAGTGCATCTGTTCTACATTCATAGAACTTGACATTAAATAATTATATTTCAGCCCCCCCCAAAAAAATTGTCTATCTCTTTCCCTCTCTCTTTGGCTGCTGGTATACATGTAATTGAGTGACATTAGTCAAATGTGCTGGTAATGAGATAGCGGGGAGGTAAAACATTTAGAGAGAGGAGTGTATTAGCGAGAGCCAGCTGCCTTCCCAGCTGCCCACAACTTTACCGTTTCAGCATGAATCACAGCTCTCACCAGTCCAGCTAGGTCACTGGCTCCTGTAGCCAATACAGAGCTCAGACTCACTGCTTTTAACCCAGCAGATGAGATGAACGCAATGACAGAGAAGGAAGTTTCACACTGGATCCGCTGTACGGTTTTTCGCGTCACTCTGTTGTGAGCACTCAGCCATTTAATAAAATTGAAGAGAAGCAATGATTTTATGCAGATAGTCACTAATGGTTTGTATTTGATGAATGAGAGAAGGACGTCATTAGTTATTTTGGAGATAAGATCAAAGTACAGTGGTATCCATTAAGGAAATTGAAATGACCCCACCATGTTGTGTGCTTTCAGAGTTCTGCAGTATAAGTAATGCACCAATCAGAACTTTTATTAGAATTACTGTTGTTCTTATATATTATTGTTATTGTTGCTTATGTTGTTGTTGTTGGTGGTAGTGGTATTATTATTCTTGCATTGTTTTCTAAAAACTTCCTAATTGACAAAAATAGTGTGAAGTGTTACCTCTTTTTTTTTCCCTAAGATTTTGGGAGGCCGCGAGCCATCATTATCATGGTTTAGTGTTGGGCAACATTATTTCACCACCTCTGGGCTCCAGATACAGGGAGAATGTGATAGCTGTATTCTTTACATGGAAATGTTTAGGCTTTGTCATTTATTACTCCACAGTCCCTGTCCAGTAAACTCCAACCTGATTGCAAAATACATCGGTAACCATGGAAATGCTTTCAGGGAGGACACAGGGTTCAGTTCCATGCTGTTAGATGAGGATGGTTTTTTTGGGGGGGGGGTGGGAGGGTCATATGTACCACGAAGATGATAAGTGGTCAGACATCAGCTTCTTATTTTCAACTTAACCTCTTTGGATCATTAGATCCAAACCGCAATCGAGCTCAAAGACAATTACGAAAAACAGATCCAGTTACCGTTATCAGTGCTGTACCTTTCAAATGTGGGAGAAAAAAAAAACTTTATTAAAAAATAATATAAAAGGCTTTGTTCATTACATAAAAAAATGACAGGCAAAATTAAAGTGGTTCTGTTGCCCACTCTGTGGTGATATTACAGAAGTGAACCAGTCCTTTGGTTTGAATGGGATGAAGAATAGGCCCCGATGTACTTAATGAGAGATGTGTCATGGAAAAGCAAAAACAAAATAAAACGAAAACGGGACAGATGAACCGATGTTGCCTTTTGACAAATGATCATTACAACACGCAATCTCGAAGATATCTGGATGGAGATGACAGATAGTTTTCACAATGAGTACAAAAAAATGTAACTGCTAATGTGCTGTCATCTAGATATGTTTTTTTTTTTTTTTTTTTTAACCAAACAGCTCTGACATTATGAAATATGTCTTTCGATGATAATTGTTATCCACAGCTTTGGACTCTGCATTATTTTTGCTGTCAAAAATGAAAATTGAGTGTTTTTTTTTTTGTCTTGTCTTGATGTAGAAAATGCAAGAGGCATGTAGAGCAGAGTGGAATTAGAGGTATAGATCTGGACATCAATCACTAGTATTTCAACAGCTGTTGTCACAGCAACAACATCAACTACTCTCCTAGAGAGAGGACAATTGTCATTATTCATTGATGAATGTTGCCATTTCACTAATTGTTTGAAATTGAATGGCTATTTCCTGAAATGCTTCCAAACACACAGGGAGACACAGATACCACCACCCCCCCCACACACACACACACACACGCACGTGTACGTGCACACACACACACACACGCATGCAGACACACACACACACACACACACAAATGCACGCACGCATACACACACACACGCACACGCACACACACACACACACACACACACACAATTCCCAAACTGTTTTCTTTGGTTGTTGCTCAAAGTTTCATCTTCTACAGCCTCTCGCTTTCAGTCTGAATCCCCCCCCCCCTCTCTCTCTCTCTCTCTCTCTCTCTCTCTCTCTCTCTCTCCCTCTCTCTCTATTTCTCGTTCTCTCTCTGGCCATCCCTAGTTGTCAAGCACTTAAAAACAGCTCTACCTAGTCCATTAGGATAATGGTGCATTCAGGCATATTATGAGATGCAATTTGCATCCGAGGTGATGCCGAAAGCTAATGTGAAATGTACGAGAAAACACTTTGCAGTGTGAAGGTCTCCGAGCTCCATTATGTTGCAGTTGGGCTTTGGTACCTCTTTTGGTTTGTTCACCAGGTTTTTCAGGCAAACACAAGTGAACTAACTGATTTCACATGAAGTGTGTCTGGGACTGAACAGAAAGATAGACTTTTCAATGCCAATGCGAGAAACAGAAATGAACGATAAGCTGTAGACTCTGTCCTCAGATCAACCATTAAATAGAGTTAGACGCCTCTGACTTTTCTTTCGAAGGTTTTAATGCCTTGTCTTTCTGCCCAGAGGCCGGCGGTGGAGTTACTCTTACACCCCCCCCCCCCCCAACCCCGTTCTCTCCACTCTCTCTTCTAATGACTGATTAACACTGGAGATCCTTTGGTCTGCAGTCATTTTCAGATTCTCACTTTGTTGCTAATGATAGTCTTGCGGGGGCTCATGTTTATCGAGCTCAAAAGCCGAACACAAAAGGCAGAGAACAAAACTCATTGTTCTTTTAAGATCACTGCAGACGAATTAGCTGGCCGTCAACAACGCAAAATAAGAAGGGGGGGGGGGGAGAATGCTCCAAAGACAAAACTTCTTTCAAATCTCACTCAGAAGTTAATAATACAATATTGACAAGAGAGAGGGAGGAGGGGGGGGGGGGGGGGGTATGAGGAGAAAAAGGAATAACGGAATTTCTCTAGGCCATATTCATTACTTTGGCAGGGCTGCTCCGATGAACGTTCCTGTCTGCTTAACTGTTCAGCATATATATTGGCTCAGACGATTTCATATTCATCTATTAGAGACTTGCCACCTGGGGAGGGAAGGCAATCAACTGACTTGGATGTAGAAGTATTTACCTTGAATCTTAATTCATGTTTGGGGAGAAGAAAATACACAGACACACACACACACACACACACACACACACATACACACACAGACACACATGCACTCACACAGCTGCGGAGCTGTTTCTTTCCAAGTGGCAAACAGTGTTCTGTTTCACTGCTGTTTCTTAAAATGAACTCCACTGATACATCTATTTCTGTACTGTTCCGTTCATCTGTTTCTTTATTTATTCGCCACTCCCCCCATTCACCGCCTTCCTACCCCTCCCACTCTACCCCATCCACTCCCAAAGCTTTTATTTGGTTGGCTACCTTGTCACTATGGCGATCAATATGCTATGGTAATGGCTGCTAGGACTGCCACACGCTTGACTGACAGTCTAGTCACTGTAGGGAAGAGTGATGGAAGTCCTTTGTCAGGTTAATTAACTTCCAGTCAAGTGTTGAGTATTCATGCCTGGTCCTATCCTCTCCAGTAAACAACACACTTATTAACCTGGTTTAGTCTCTTAGGCATGTAAGGCTTCAACATATGGTAATCAGATCAAGTTTCATTTGCTGTTAAGATTTAATTATGATATTGATCTCCAATGGAAGTTAAGAGAAAACGGTTCTTTGGATTACGTTTCAACACTTTGGATATTTAATTAGTTAACAGACACATGACTGTGTTACCTCGCATAACTACTGGAATCAAATGCACAGTAGCAGTTTTATTGTCCGATATTTTTAAACATCACAGAGTATGGAATGTAACGAGTAATACCGCGTCAATGGACTAAAAGACGTAAGGGCATTTTAAATGCCATTGATAAAGCCCTAACTTTTATTTATTTTGTTTTTCTACAGTTAAACTAACCTATATCAAGCATAGAGATTCATGACTATCCAGCTTCATAGGTATAGAGTCATCAACTGCACCTCAGTAACTGCAAATAACTATTAAAAGATTTCGATTTTTCACCTGTCACTTCAGTTTTAAGTCAAAAGCTAATTTGCTCTGGTTGTTTGAAGACAGATCAATACGCTGACCAATGGGAAGAAACGCTATTGCGAGAGCAAAGCAATTTATTGCGAAACAAGATGTAACAACCTTATGCAAATTCCTTGAAGAGATCTCAAAGTCCTGATACAGCACTGCACAAAACCACTCAGCTCTCAAATATGTCCTGTTTTCCCCTTATTGTGCATCAAAGCTACTCAAACAGCCTCTACAAACCACTGGATCTGACCAAACAATTCATTAAAGCAATTTGGTCTCTTCAAAGTTTCATTTGTCAAACAGAAAGTGAATTGACTCTAAATTGAGACTTTAATGCAGTGTGTGTGTGTGTGTGTGTGTGTGTGTGTGTGTGTGTGTTTGTGTGTGTGTGTGCGTGTTTTCAAATTCCTGCCTATTCAGCATCCTTCACACTCTCTCTCACTCTTTTTTAAGCTTTTGTCTTTTCTAATACGAAGCCATGGAGATGACCTGTCACGACGTGGCCTTCAACAGATCCTGAGTCAGTGAGTAATGGATGACGAAGACCAAACTTCGGCCATGTTCTCCATGCCGAAGACGCGTTCAATTAAAGTAAATACTCACTCAATCTGCATTCAGTTAAAAGAAGTCCTTGAAGCACACATCACTTGAACAAAGCCCTGACATTTTTTGGCTCAGGGATATAATACTGGAGAGAAGGTTTTACAGACACCAACTTAAAGACATAATTAGAGCACCTGCACTGAAAAAAGGAGTTATGGTTCCAATAGCATTTTATAAGATGAGACTTGACTGCATGTTTTGTCCAAATACAAGGTTAAAAAAAAACAAAACGTAACTGACCACGGTACATTACTGTTGGTTAGCATATAACAGTCTGATAGCATGTGTTTTAGACAGCTTGCTGTCTTCATATATATATTTTGTAACTTACACTTTTAGAGAAAAAAAAAAAGAAAGAAAAGAAAAAAAAAAGCATGAAATTGAATCAAACAAATTTACCCACTCAATCCCCACTTCTATTATCCCATGCAAATTGAGATCTGAGTGGAAGCCAAGCAAACAAAGAGAGGGAAAAATGTGAAGCAAACAGACGAATTGGCAGGAAGAGAAATATTGGTGGACTTGCCACACACAGCTGATCAATCTAATGAACTCTAATCAAATTTATTTCATCTTTGCCCAGATATATTCATAGGAAACAAAATAAGCAAAGTCCTCAGACACACACACACACACAAAAACACTACTCCTCTGGCAAACATAACAAAAAATATGGAAATCATTTGAAATGTTTTATAGAGAAGCAATATGGAAGTTAAAAGAGGGCAGGCATGAAGATTTTGATTGGTGATGCTGACCATCGTTTTAAAGGTGATTTCTCTTTCTGATGTTAGAGTCCAGGTTTGTTCTTCAAGGTCTAAAAATCCTCCTGTTATTATATCTTATCACATAAGACATGTTTAGTGGTTGGTATAAATAAAATCTATTGATATTTGTCAATATTATAACAATTAGGGTCATTTTTAGGTTATTATATATCATAATCACAAATTTTAATCTCTATTAAGATTAATGCAACTCTGTTTGACCAGATGTCCTATTTCTTTGAAAGTATTTATATCTGAATGTTTACTTTGTGACCTGCCAGAAGGATGATGGAGGCTTGACATTCTTTTGTAGATTCCATTTCCAAACTGTCAGAGGTTAACATGAGGGCTGTGACACAGCTTGACTGATTTAAATTTAAGTTTGATGCTCTGTTTAGAAAAGAAAACATGGCAAATGGCACTTTCTGGAGATAACATTTTCCTCTCTGAATTATGTGCTAATCTGTTCAATTCAAACATTTTTCAAAGCTTGCAAGAGGTAAATCATTCACTTGGATTCTGTTGTCAGCCATAGCAATTACAGACCTTATACCTCCAGGTTCAGAGTTCAATACAATTTTTTTTTTTTTGCTGTCAAGCTTTATTACAAGCCCTTCACAGAGAACCATTAAAATACATTTATTGATAGTATCCTTATGTAACCTTTTGACTTTTGGCTGCTTTAACTAAAAAATAAGTTTTTATTTCAGCTACATGATGTCAATGATCCAGCTAAGAATTTCGCTTTCTTAAGTCGCTTTAACGCCTGCCAAATATGCTAAATTGTGAAGAAATTATTGTCCGACCCAAATTGCTTCAATGTTTCAATATAGAACAGGTCAGCAGTAGCAAGTAATTAAATGTTTTCTTTTGGAACTCATTTATTCATTGTAGAAAAATATAGAACTTGAAGGACCTTTGAGCAGATTTTCCGAGGAAAGGACCCTCAAGGAAGAAATTTTAATGAAGGGCTGTGGTTAAGTTTAAGCAGGCATCTCTCTCTGAAAAGCATGTAGGAGCTGAAAAAATGCAGGAGAGCCGTGTAGAAAATCAGCCATCTATTATATCTCACAACGTCATAAATTAACCCACTTTTTTATCAGGTGTACGTGATAAACACGTAGTTACTCAAGAATGATATATTTTACCTGAATACCATACACATAGGCATGCATTACTGTATTTCATTCTTGCATTTACTGTATCACAGAGGAAGTCACAACATGTTCTATATTTTTTTCCCTACAAAATTACAGAATCAGAATATTAACTGAACAGTTATCAGGAGCAATCAATACAAAGCAGGACCCTAAATTGGAACATATATGTAAATATGTAACAGTATTGCCCCAGGCCACATTAAAACTGCTGACCTTAAAGTTGAGTCAGGCACCCTTGAAAATGAGCTAAATACTCAGACATACAACCTAAACGCCAGGGTGTCTTCTGAGAGAGGTTTCCCCATGGGTAATGGTGATGCTAATTAGCCCCTGACCAACTCGTCCCCACTCCACATATGTAAACACATACGTTACATCTGATGAATAATATATTCTGTGTAATGTACAAACTTAGTCTGGGGCCAACGTAAGCTGTTGACTAAGCCCAACCCATTAACACTAAACACACAAAGTACTAGTGGCTCTTTTGACAGGACGGTCCCGTTCCGTTAGACTGCAGAGTACGCCATTACACGACCTCCTGCTGAGAGAGTGTGTAACCCCCTGCTGTTCTCTAATGGATTTGGCCTAACATAAGGACATCACTTTGGTCATTAAGCTTTGTGGGAATGTATCAACAAGCATTTAAGCATATAATTATTCAGTTTTAAATGTAACTAATATTAACATTTAAAGTGGGCTAGTTAAGAACGCACGCGGAACCGTAGTCTGGAACGTGATTCTCATACAGTAATGCAAGATGGCACGAAAGCAAATTAGAATTCACAATATGCTTTGATGATGAACAAACGGATGATCAGGCTACAAACAAGAAATGCTGTTTAAGAATGATAATAGCACCGTGTACAAAAATAAATCAGTCAATAAATATTCTCACGGCAAAAACAGGGCAAATATTCTTTAGCTGTTAACTTTGTGCTTTTTGTACGTAGCGCTGGATTTGAGCAGGTGCTAAATACACACAAATAACCAAAATGACAGAACGAAATGAATTTTGATTCATAGGTCTGTAGAAATCCATCATGATATAGACTTAAATATAAGGTCAGGGAATCAATTTTCATTTCGCTGCATGGTTAGCAAGCGAGTGGGGTGTGTACATGTCAGTCATGTATTGTGTTTTAAGTCAAGACGACCAGCCACTGGGCCTGTAGAAGTGACTGTTGGAGGTTTGTGCTTTTTTTTTTTATTGAAAGCTTCAAATGGCTCTTAAATGGAAACATTTTAGCCTTGACTTGATAGGGCAATGATGAAATAAGTGAGAGCGTGGCATCACTTGGATGAGACAGAAGTGCTTGAGTGATTTAAAGTGGTCGTTACTTCATTTGCGGGAATTAAGCTTTTATTATTGTGTGCAGTTAGAGATTTTGAATTGCATGCCACCATTTGCTCAGTCGCGGCCTGTCATTTTTTTTTTTTTGATTCAGTTAGGGAATGTAGGGAAAGTCTGAGACGGAAAAATTTCCCAAGTCCTATCCCCATTCTTTATACTTAATCACCATCCATCCAAAGAAAATACTCTCTCACAACTGATCATAAACACAGTAGTTATCAGTTATATACTCCAAAAAAAAAAAAAATATGCACGGTGCAATAAGATCAACAAATTGACACATGTTATTAGAAAATACTGTGATATTTTATTAAAAATGCTGCAGAAAAATTTTATACAGGTGTCCAGCCAGAAATATCATCTATCACTTAAGGCAAAAACCGCAAACAATATAAGACAAACTATAATTTTGAATCCTACATTTCCCCCTTGATGTATAGACAGTTGAAGGTACAAGGGCTATAATGAATAACTTTTATTTTAATATACAAATGTAGCTTTATAAATGTCTGTTGCATTTTTTGTTGTTTTTTTTTTTAAACTTTGCTCGCATTTTTGTTATAGGATGCAGAACTAAAATAATCTTGGTTAATGGTAATTTTTTTCTTCCCCCATTTTTAATAATATATTTATATTTATATATTTTTTTTTATTTACACTCATTCACTTGCGTTATCAACCAAAAAAGTCACAAGCCTGGCACAGTACTTTACATATTGCTAGCATATGACAAGTAGAAATATCTAACATATACGTCTTAACAAACATATCCAACTAATATTGATACCAAAAAATCCACTGCCTCTTTTTTTTTCTTTTTTTTTTTTCTTGTTGTTGTTGTTCTAAATTACATAATGCTGGTCACATCTGAAGCTTCGGCAGTGGTGAAATTGCTAAACGGGAAAAAGAAAACAAACAAACAAACAAACAAACAAAACGGGAATGAAAAATGGGGCAAGATGAGGCAGGTGGCGTGTGAACATTTGCCCGACGGTCCTCGGTTTTATGGAGGTTTTGCACGGAGAACTGAAATGCAGCTCCCAAACATGCAACATTTTGTCAGACATGAGGACGAAAAGAAAACATTTTAAAGGCCTAGTAATGGCTTTGGAATGTGTATGCTTTTTCCTTTTTTTTTCTTCAAAGAAGATAACTGAACACATATTGGACGTAAGAAAAAAAATATAGTCATCAAAATAAAAGATAAGAACTGATATATTTACACGCACCTCAACAAAAAAGCACAAGCTCATTAATAGTCATATTTGAACTAAAAACAACAGTAAAAGCTTTTGTCTGTTCTTTTTGTGTTTGTAGCTGATTTTTTTTTTCAACTCACAACTATTTACACTTGTCACACTCTTTTTTTTTTTTTATATCTTTACAAAGTTGTCATAAATACATTTCAGGCTGGGAGGTTTTCAACTGAGTGCCTATGTCCTATATGAGAGCCCAAAATCAATTCAAATATGCTTGTCCGCGTTTATGTAATTAGGATAGTTCTTGCACAGTTGAATTGTTGTCTGTTGCTCTTGATGTATCATTTATGGCACATATACAAAATCTCTGAGATCTCCGTGCTGTCTCCTTCATCACTTTTGAGTAAATGTTGTCTCTGCAAGCAAAAAAAAAAAAAATATATATCACACAACATCAGTTCTTGATTTGGTAAAATTCCCCGTCTTTCCTCTCCAGAAGCTTGGCTCCGTGTACAGTACCACTGCGGTAACATTCACTTTCACACTTAGCTGACTTTGATATACTCTTCAAGAAGGCGTTGTAGCAAAATAAGATCTCACCCACTGAGATCAGTCCCAGTGTGCAACTAAATCCAGTTCTGACGTAGTTTAGTCCTAAATCCCATACAATCGAAGGCTAAACTCCACTATCCAAGGACTGGCCACCCGACGTAGTTCCCGAAATAGAGCTATACTCTGGTGGTGGAGTGGCCGTGGGGCAGGTTGGTGCTGTTCTGACTGCCACCAAAAGTATTGAAGTTGTGCAGCGGCTGCATGCCGGCCAGAGAGTTGGGGATCATGGTGATGGTGCTGGGAGTCATGATGGGGATGTCGTCGGGCGAGCGGCGCAGCGTGAGCGTGTAGTCGGGCGGGCAGGTGAGACGGAGCGTGTCGTGACCCTGCAGCGACTCGCACTCGTGATGGTGCTCGTGCTCCAACTGCTGCTGCTTCATCTGCAGCGACATCAGCTCCTCGCTCTGCAGGTGGGCGATGTCATTGGCATTGGCCGCGTTAGCGACGTTGGATGGCGCGGAGTTGCGTTGTGGACTTGGCCCCCTGCGGTTCGACTCGTGCCTCCTTTTGTCTTTCTTGTAGTAGAGTGCGGCAAAAGCCAAAATGTTGAGAAAGAGGAGAGAAGCTCCCACGGCGATGGTGACGCTCAGCTCCGTGGAGTAGTCCCGCTTCTCGATCACCACCGCCGAGTCGTCGCCCAGGTCGCTTCCCTTCCGCTGGTCGGTGCTCTGTTTGGTGTTGGGTGGAGGCACCCCTGGATGCCGGGTGGTTGACGGCCACGTCTTGACGCGTTTGGTGTAGGAGAAAGGCGTGGTGTCCTGTGGCGGGATCTTGGTGGTCGTGGAGACGTACTGGAAGAGTTCGTTGATGTTGTGAAGGTGAGGAACCAGCTCCAGCCAGAAGGCCACTTTGGTGGCGCGGTAGTGGTCTCTAACTCTTGGCTTCAGCCCTATATGCAGGTACAGCTGGTCCTTGGGGTTGTACTTGGACCAGGCCACCTCTTCAAATCGGTTAGGCTTAGTATGGATGAACTTGGTGTCCTGCGGGACAGGCTGGTTTGGATCTCTAAATCATGGGCAAAAAAAAAAAGAAGAAAAAAAAGTTATTTTCCAAATCCTTTCATCACTTCCAACAATAAACCTCTGTTATTCATGTATACTGTTTCTTAAGTGTTGCACTGATGTTCAATGAAATTGCACAGTATTACCAAACCCCGCTAACATACAGACCACAACCCATCATTCACATGTTTACAAGGCAAGACCCTACAGAAGATTTATGAACCATTGACAGAGCTCTGTTGGTATTTTCCTCAGTGTACACATGCCATTTTGTGACCCTAGACTGTTCGGTACACAAAGAAGCATGCTGCCTACCCAACCTTTAAACATAATGTTATAGCAGGCCATTGTTTTACCGCTGACACTTTCAAATTGTCAAAATTGTCAGTTTTCTGCTTTTCAGAAGGCATTACCTATTGAGCTCTCTCAGCACCTGCAAATGCTCCAAGCTGCTAAAATGGTCTTTTTTCCACCAAACTTATTCAGCATTCCTTTCACACGTTGTGGGACTAGCAGACAATCTTCAAGGGTATAAACGGTTTCTAAATATAGAGAGTAGGTGATAGAACGTTTTTTTCCTCCAGAGTGCATTCACTGTGCTCAAGTTTGTTTAATGAGCTACAGCTCCCCAACTCTATTTGAATTTTATTCAAAAAGGGTAATCTTGATCTTCTCATTTAAATGCTGCTACTCTCAACATCATTTCAAGGTTCAGATATGTCCCAACATTTGTTTTAATAGGATTAAGTCCACCAAATCTCCCGTAAGTTATACTGTGTGTGATGCAATAAGAACCAATGAATTAATTTGAAATTCAGTAAAACTACTCATGGCTGGAAAATCTTACTTTCAACAAAATGTCTTTGCCAAAAATTTACATTTCACTGTCTACGACTAGGTATTCTTTAGGCACTTTTAGGTACTTTACCGGTAAGGGTGAATGTGCTAATATACCCTCACAAACGATTCTATGATAAAGTAGAAAACTTTTTTTTTTTTCCCTACTGCAAGTGGGTCAAAGTGACTGTAGATGGTTTCACACCAAAAAATGAGGAGAATTAACTGTAGCCGATATTAACAAGGAAAATTGTTTTATTAAAATGATATGCAAATGACCCAACAAAAGACAAATAAATCCACTTGCTGAATTTGCATTCACATTACAGCAGGACGCAGGTGAAGATTATGAGTCATCAATTTCAACATGCTCCACTGAGCCCTCACACTACCTTCCCTGTTCACTGTCTGACCTGCTCCACGGGAGAAAACGCTCAGCTCTCTTCTAGTGCCCAATGAATGGTGTATTATCCACTGAATTACATCTGTTCAATGTATCAAAACTATCAAATAGACTAGAATTACAGCCTAAAGCATATACAACAGACGTTTTGGGTTTTTTTTTTCCTAACAGATCCAAAAGATATTTCCCCCTTTTTTTGTGTGGTTGTTATAAAAGCAATTTTAAAGGACCATTCTCACATTTATGACATCTGCTGAAATAATTTTTTGGCCATTACTTTAACAGTAGTGAACCTCCCTGCCTTCCTTGGCTTGCATTTGCTGCTCTCTGCAGGTACCTTAAGTAACGTGGCGGGGCGCAGATGAATCTGTTCCCTCCTTTGTGACATTGTGAGTGTGATTTCATTAAGTTTCAAGGGGAGATGGGATGGAAACGTGCGAGACAAGCAACCTTCAAACTGACACTGACAGTAGAATGAAGGAGACTTTCTCACTGTATCCAGTGCAGAGAACGCCAACCCAACAGGCTTCTGAGGCCACACTGTGATATATGAGCGTATGTGTGTGCAATAATTGATTGAGAGAGAGTCCGTACTTTCAGCACAGTGAATGAAAGCGAACGAACAAACAAAGAAACGAATGTGAATATATGTTTTCAGCTACTTGATAACTAATAAGCGAACAAATGGATTAATTATCAGGTGAATTAATAGAACAAACAGAAGTGACTAAATGGGCTAAAAATAAGTATGACTGAGAAAATCATAGGAAGAGTCAGAATATGAAAATATAAGAGATAATACAGTGGATGATGTGACACCATCCTGACTGCAGGTATAGAGGAGTTTTGATTCAGAGCAAATTCCAATGTTTTATCAGGCGAGTGACTTTGAGTGACTTTGAGTGACTGACAAAATAAGCAGAGAAATAGGACTAAGAGTCTCCACTCTTTATCTGCTATTTGATGATACAAATTCCCTGTCTGAATTTTTTAAACTCCGAGGGACGACGGTGATTTTTTGTTCGTTTGCCTCGTAATTCACGCTGCATCACATAACGATGCGGTAGCATTTTGCTACAGGCAAAAAGCGGCAAAAGAAAAAAAAAGAAAGACCCTTACACATGAAGCCCTTTCAGAAGCCCTGTGGCTATTATAAGGAGAATAATAAGCATGTAAGATAAAGCTATGAGCAACGCTGGACACTCTGTCACTTAAGACCTATAACGAGCTAAGTGGTCTAGGCTTTTTGCCCGTTGAGCTGATTAATCTTACAGCCCCTTCAAACCTATCTCAGAAAAGTGTCACGCTGCACTTAAAGCACCAGTCCATGCAACATATGTTCCAACCGTACTCTAAATGTAGTTCACGGTGATAATGTAACAGTCCAATGTGGTCACAAGAGGAGGTGAAGGCCTGTCTTCCCTCTGCCGTCACTGTAACACATTAACTCTTCTCGTGTATTCCCGATGATTCAGATCACAAAAGAATATTCAGTTATAAATACACTCTTATTTACTCAACTCAGACACTCCGTCCCCTCTGTTTTAACCTTGCTCTCTCTATCTTTATCGCTTTAACTTAATTTCTTGCCTAGAAGACACAAAGCATTTCACATGCTCTCTCACTGGAACTCACATTGCAACTCACGGAGGACTCAAAGATTTGATAAAGACAGTGATTCTCTAACACAAAACCTTTTTTTATAAGGAAAATCTCCACACATCCAGACGACAGTGTTCCCGTTATGCCTAATTTTTCATCTGAGTTCATCGTTTCTTAATGGCACAAATCTGTATTGATTTTCAATTTCTTCATCGCATACAGTTCACAGGGCCTCAGGTTTGTAAATTGAACAATTCTGTAATGTAAAGCTGCATTTCCTAGCTTGACTGTGAGGCACAGAACAGATGAACATTAACTGAACTGACTGACTGAACATTAATTGGAGAAAAAAAAATCAAACCAAACCAGCTTCTGCTATTATTCTGGCTCAACTCTCTATTAAAATAAACATATCACCAACACAGGATTATTGTGAAAATGAAAATGAATCTGTATTACTATACAGTACTGCCCTGCCAGCAGATAATCCATTGTGGAAATACTATATGACAGTGTTTGAGTGATCTCCATAAGACACACTATTTATGTAGGTGTCTGATTATGCTATGTTCTGTGGCTGTAGTAGTAGTCTGTCTTTCATAGTGGTCCACAGTATTTAGAACACTGAGAGTAAGAATAGCAAACGAGAGGCTATTACTAGCTCTCAGGTTACGAATCCCTACTCAGCCGTTTGTTCCAGCACTGAGAAAAAAACACACACGCACACACACACACACAGGGCACCATGAATGGCAAACAGAGTGTTTACCAAGATTGGAGTGACTCTCCTGCAAAGCAAACAACAAAAAAGTCCGCAGTGCAGAAATAGCGTTTTTTTTGCGGGGTGGGTGGTATATTAGTATATTTGGAGCACTCAAAGTGAAGTGAAAAACACTCTGAGAAAAGAGCCATCTAAGCCGAGCAGCAATGAAGCTTCCAATTTGTCTCTTGCTAGTCTGACACCATGTAGGGAAATACCATGCAAGGAGAAAACTACAGGACAGAGACTTTGTGGTCTATGAAACAGATTCAGAGATTGGTCACTGCTTTCCTTAAAAGGAATTCTTTTTGTGTCTGAGGTTTTAAATCCAAGCCTCTGAAATCTAATCAGTCAGCAAGAAATACTGAGGCAACACAATACCCTATGGTCTGACTCAAGTGATTTTACAGTCTGTGACAGAATTTATGAAAAGTTAAAAAGGGAGTGTTTCAGCTGGTACGATTAAACCAGAAGCCTGAGTTTCTGGTCTAGTTCCGTGTAAGATTTATGATTGTTAAAAGTGGTTGCTGAAACATTGTGTCGTGAGATGTTGAGGGTTTGGGTTTTTACGCTCCAAATTTTTAGGTCTTCTAGAACACCAAACACTTAAAAAAAAAAAAAAAAACCCTCTCATCTTTTAATGCTTAATAACAGCATATGGTCACAGAGCAGTAGTCAACAGTATCAGAATTTGATCTAACAGGCTCCCAAATGGTGCAGCAGGTCAAGGGAGAGGTTAATCTAATATCCTGGATTCCCAGCCAGAATCCCTGCTGTGCCGAAGAGTCCATGTAAACACAACTGGCTGCATTCCCCTGAGTGTCTCAGTCGACCAAGCTCCCCCCCCCCCCCCGCAGCCCATTCATTTAGTTGTTTCCACTGCTGATCAAGCAATCGTGTAGTTTCAGGTAGAGTTAAGTGAGATGTTCTCTATTCCAAACATTTTGAATTATTCTTATACTGTTAACAGCGAAATAAAATGAGTAACTAACTTTACATATAACAAGAAGAATGTGCTGTCCTTATGCACTAGGCTTGTTTGAGGTGACTGTTATGTAATGGGAAGACATGTAAAATTGCAGATAATCAGGAATTCCAAATGGAGAAAGAATGAGAGAGAGAAAGAAAAGAAAAGAATTCTATCTGTCACACATAGTGTTTACCAATATATTAACGTGCGTACTGAAAACTTAAACCTACCCTGTTTTGGCAAAGTTGGTCCAGTAGGTCATTACCACAGCGCTGAGCATGACATCATTCTTGGAGAAGTTACAGTTGAAGAGATCAGTGGGGCCAATCATGGGGATGCCAAAAACGTATGGCACCTCATCTCCGTGGGCCGAGTCAGCCCAGGAAGGCTTCATTTCACTCTGACAGTGGTGGTAGAACGCGTAGAAATACGTCGGCGAACCATATTGCGCGTGGAGATCTGCAGTAGCGACCGCCGGCGCCACCCACTGGTGGTCGGTAAACAGCGCCACCAACGTCTTCCGTCGGGTCTCCGGGTTCTCCTTGTCGGCCCAGTCCGTGTACATGAACTTGATTGTCTCTCGGAGGGTGTCCTTGCCCTCGGGGTAGCCGTAGAGGTGGTCCACGAAATCTGACACGGCGAAATCGAAGTCGTTGGCTGAGACACCGTCCTCGCTGTCCACGATGCCATCCACAAACTTGAAGCCCTCGCCCTGATTGACGCCAAGCATGATGTCATAGTTGAGGAACTCACCCTGCTCCATTAGGATCTGCGGGTCATCGGGAATGACATCACCATCGATCACAGGGCCAAACGCAATGTGGTACTTGGCCTGAGTGATATACTGTTCAATAAGCTCCTTGTAGTTCTTATTCTGCAGGCACTCCACCAGGTCAATGGTGTCCAGCATGTTACAGCCCACTTTTTCAGCCAGCATACGCGTGTACTTGGCCGGCTGATAGTTGACTGCCCAACTGGATAGAGCCGTTCCACTCTGAATGATGGCTTTCTGAAAAAGATCTGAGACAACGAGAACCGACCGTCAGTGAAGCTGAAACTGTGACTGGATAATAGCTGTGAGAAAGGTGAAAGGTGAATGTCAAAGGGACCAATCAGAAGTCGGTTTGTAAAAATAAATAAATAGATTAATAAATAAACAAAAATAAAAGCAGAAGACATGACATGCCAAAAAAAAAAAAAAAAAGTAATTATTCATGTGCTTGTAAATTTTAAATCACAGTACGGATGCACAGATGTTCTCTGTGATGTCTGGGATTTTTTTTCAGGTTTTTTTTTTTTTTTTTTCTGGGGGGTTTTTTTCTTCCTTTTCCTTGATTAAAGCCGTCTCCTCGCATTCGATTAAATGTGCCGACTCTTGTCAAAACAGGTCTTGAAGGAAGCAGGCTGAAATTAAAAGAGCATGGTAATGTTTTGTAATGACGCTCTGGGCTACATCTCCGTCTTGAATTTTTTGGAGAGAGGAGCGCTTCCCTTTTTGCATCTCTGTAAATAGGCCAGAGCGCACTAGGAACTCTGGCTGTATTTTTTTTTTTTTTTTTACCCATCCATAAGTTCTATTTTTAACTGCGCAAAGGCAGAGTGGTGACTCAACAAGGACGATATGAGGCTTGTGCTTTGCGTACTGTCATCATCTCCCACAGGGGGCTGGTTTGCTGCTTTTCTTTGCTGCGTTTAGTTGTTGATTTTGTTTGTTTGAAGCTATTTACAAAAAAAAAAAAACAACAACAACAACAACAACAACGATGACGACAGCGATCGATAGGAGCCTGACTGAAATGAAAATTAATTTGCATTTGACACCGTTTTCCATCTTTATGTCAACGCAGTGAGGCATAGCTGCAGTTCTGTGACACAGATTGCCCCCAACAAAATGGCGCTACCTCGGGGCATGTATCTGACTAGCTGATGGACCTGATGCAATTGCAAAAAAAAAAAAAAAAAAAACTGGGAAAAAAATAACACTCTCTCTCTCTCTCTCTGCTCACCAGAGTCAGAGAAAATGCAGGGTAGTTTGGAGAATGCATCAGAACAGCAGGAAGTAGAGAGACCCCAGTCACTTTCAGTTAATGATAGGATTCAAGTAGACAGAGAGATGTGAGTGATTGAAAAACGGCACAATGGCAAACCGTAATAAATCCTGAAAGAGAGACTTAGTCAACTCTCTTACGATTTGAAGATGAACAAAGAAAGAATTATCATTTATCACGACGCATCTCCTGGGATCCCGGGGTAACTACATTTACAGACACGCTGATTGCACATCTGTGCAGGAGATTACGATATAAAAACACGGGATGTACATGAGACAAATACGTAAATACAGCTATTACAGAGACCATAATATAAGCTCTAATATTCAAATTCAAAGGACAGTCTTTTTACAGGTTTAAACAGAAGGTGACTGTGAAGTCAAGTATGAAAAATGTTTGTTCTTTGAAGCTGTACGCTTTCTCCTTCAATTTTCCCCCAAATCTGTCCCCAAGTCCATTTCGTAGTGCGTATCTCCTAATGCATTCATAAATCAAATATGACCTTTTAGACAAGACCACAAGGCTACACGCTTTGCTCATGTTATTTTGATCTCGTCTGTCACATTGATATTTGAAGATATATTCGTGTAGCTGGAGAAGGATATCTGCGGCCTTAGGTCATTTGATCCATAACTAGATTTGTCTGTTATCTAAAGAGACTAGACGTTGAATTCGCGTGTCTTTCTCTTTTTTTTTTTGCACTAAGACAATTGAGTTCCAACGGGAATGCCTTACAGGGATGTTCTGTGACAAAATAACACGCAAGATTGTAATGCGATTTTTGCAAAGTCTCTGTATCACCGTCAAAGACGTCAACGTATTCATGAATAAGCAGATGCTAGAGATGCTGTATCTTAAGTCTCTGGAAAACACGAGAAAATGAATCCCATATGATAACAAAAAAAAAAGTCTTGGGGCACAAACATCAACAACTTCAAAAGAAACATTGGATCAGCCACACCTCGGTGTATTAATGTATTCCAGCCGGCGCTATAGATTGCCTTATCCAAGGGAAATGTTTGTTGACGCGCTATCTTGTCGTAAACGGGGTCGCCGTTTTTGCGAGACGGCAAAGTCTTTGTAAACTGTTACAGTTTGTTGAGGAAGAAAATGGTGAAGGTCAGATCTTAAGAGCCTGTCAAAATGTCCTGAATCCCAGCTAAACACTTACTGAGATTCAGCCTCTGACGATTATTATTGCTTGAAGCCCGTTTATACCGGATCACGTAGGTGATGTGATTTTTTTCTTCTTTTTTTTGTGAACTGTAACTCTAATTCGCTGACATCTAACATCTTTCTCATTTTGCTCAAATGCTAAATCATCAGTTGACACGACTGTTTGAAACTCTGTACAGCATTTTCCTGACTATCTGTGGTATGCTTAACTGCCCCTTATACTCGAATGACCGTGGGTGTGGGCACTAAAAAATATTACCACATAATATTAAACACTGTTAAAAATTTTTTTTTTCAATTTTCAAAAAATCAAGGCACTTCAAACAGCACAAGTTGTTTGGAACATGAATACGATAACTAAAGAGACTATTTCCCCACCTACTGACTGTTGTTATTTGGAATATGTAACTACACAAATGACCAAATAAATAAATAAATAATAATAATACGTGGGTCCTGAGCGCTGTTATCTGAGTACCACAGGTTCACGACAAACGTTTTGTAACCGTGTTGTCACTCTCACTTGCAGTGAACTCTGTTTGAGGGATTAGGTTACAGGTAAAAAAAAAAAAAAATTGGCCATGTTAAAAAAAAGAAAAAAAAAAAAAGGGGCAAAGAAGAACCTCATACCTTCTGAATAATGAGAGAGAGTCAGTAAGCTCACGCATGACGCTCCAGCCCCAGAGCCAAATATTGTCACTCTCTTGGGGTCTCCTTTGAAGGCTGGTATGTTTTCTTTGATCCATCGAAGTGCTTGGATTTGGTCTAGCAGCCCGTAATTCCCCTTGGCTGCTTGGTCACCTGTGCTAAGAAATCCTGTTAGAAAAAAAATAGAGAAATAAATAAATAAATAAAGACTTAAAATTATAGTTGTCAACACCTATTCAACTGTAAATGTTCAAATGGCGGGTTTTTGAAGTTTGAATGAGCCTGAAGTGCGAATAGGTTTAATGACATCCATAAAGTATATAATATGTTCTTTTTCCACCGGCGTCGTACAAATGCAGATGTTGCTGCAATGAATAAATAAAAGGCTTAACCGCCATCTGTGTGTCCTTTTATTATGAACAAAAAACTAAAATCTAATGAATTTCATCTTTGTTTGTCCCCTTACAGTAAGAACACATTCCTCATATGGTTATTTTCCAACTGTTCAGCATACAACCTTCAACATGTCTGTGTCTCCGGTTCACTCCGGTGCCAGTTGGAATACATTTATCAAAATTAATCATCCATTGCAGCCACTTTTTGTCCTTGGGAGTTTTGATGGAAAAACCAAAAAAAGGTTCCCAGTCATTATCCACAGCTCAAAACACATGCGGCCATAAACAAAGACAGACTGGTCAAAGCGAAAGGAGGGGTTATTCACTTCGCTCATCTCGGCCCCTGCAGATACTGACAGACAGGGGAAACAAAAGGGCTTACGCACCACGCGGCCTTTCCCTCGGCTGTACCAACCGGTCTGTAATAATTGTCAACTCCCTCCCAAGGCTGAAATCTCTTGACGTCTGATTAGGGTAAGAAAAGCATCTCTAAATCTGACATTAATGGGAAAGAGATGTCGCACCATGCACAGGTCACTAATGACTGGCCTTCTAATCCTTCCTGGTGTTTATCACTTCACCAAATCACTGCTTTTTTTCTCTTTCTTTTTCTTTTTTTTTTTTTTTGGCTCTTTCTCTCTCAGGGAGCATTCATCTATAAGACAAGATCAGAAAGGCGATACTTTAAGGAGGTGACATTGTTGACGGATAAAGAGTGCAAGGTGACCTTTTAATGAGGTCGTTTGGGAGACTGTTAAGGATGGATTTGGGTTGTTTCTGTAAGAAGTGAAAGAACTCTTGTGTGCCATTAGAATTTAAATTTGGTCACCCATAAAAATGCCCCATGCTTAAATCTGAAACTCATTTAATTATAACGTAATACAAACTCAATACCTTGACTGAAACCAAGTAAATTTTACTAAGCACATACTGAGTTTGCATTTGCACAAATCTAACAGTTAGAATTACTAACATTTGCTTGAGTCAAACAAGACAACGTCAAGGCAATACACACGATGTGAATGTTTAGATTTTACAATGCGGGCCTGCGTTTTGTTCTTTCGGTTCCTCCAGTCTTATCTCAATCAGGCTTTCTCTTCTGAGAGACGGACATGTGTCTTACAAGAATCCGCAACCCAAGAATCTGCAACAGAAATTACCCACGATCAGACTGCGGCATGCTCTCGTCAGCGGGTGCAAAATCAGAGACTTGTCCACAAATTAGCAGATTTGTTTAAACCCATTAGCAGCAGACCCCAGAGCAGAACTTAGCCCGGGGGTGTCTGGCTGTTCTGTCTGCCAGGCCTTGGATCTTCAAGTCTGGCTGCTGGGGAAAATGGCTAGTCCTTCTACCCTCTGGAGGACTCAAACAGAGTAGCTCCAGACAAATAGGATGAAGAGAAGACGAGAGGAAAAGAAGGGAGCTGCCCTTTGGTTTTGTGATAGGGAAAAGATCCAGTTGGTTATGGTTAAAGAGGCAAGTGGAGAGGAGTGGGATTACAATGCCCTTGGCATCCCCTCATAAAACATCACGGATAACGCACACCCCCCCCCACCCCCCACCCCCGCCTCCAGGCCTCCAGCTCAGACCTTGTCCAAAAACGCCTGTGGGGAGGAGTGGTACTAGAGAAAAAAAATTCTGTTTGAAACACTTTGAGCGTGTTTCTAAGCCTACTAAGCCTACTCCTGTTTTGTAAGTGTTAGGCGAAGTCAGACCTGCTTCCAGGTTCCTCTGTGGTGTCACACTAGGAAAAAAGGACATCTCAGCAGTTATTCAATACGTCTTAATCAGGACAAAAAAATGCCAATTTATGACATGGTAAACTAGCTGACTTACCCACTACACAAGTATGTGTTACCTACTAGCAGAACACAGGGAAGCAACAAAAGCTACAATTCCTCTGGTTGAATATAAGCATAATGAAGTCACTTAGACTTAAAAGGAAATGCCAGAGCACTCAGTGTTCCACGGTAAAAGTGGACCTTTTTTAATCCCATTAGTGTAAAGTATTGCTCTTAACCAATATGAGCGCTGTATTCAGATTCAAAGTGTTTCAAGCTGAGTAAATTGAGCCCCTTTCTCTTTTTTTCATTTCTCATCTTCCACTCTTTCTCTGCACTTAAAAATTAAACCGTGAGAGAGGTATTGTTTCCGTATCCATCTTAAAAAAAGTTCAGTTACTGTTCGGTTATCAATCTTTTTTCTCGGTGGTGCAGTGTTCTATAAGAGGGGGAATCAAAAAGATACTTATATTCAACACCTGTCTTTCTCAGACGGCGCAGCGATACGCGAGGCCTCTGCATGGGTGAACGGCTTTCAAATGAGACCTTCGTAAGTGGAGCATTCATGTCCCTACAGGACAGATTAAGCCCTCTCTCAGTGCTGTATTAGCAACGAACTGACAGCAGCTTCGGGCTGAGTGCAGGTTGCCCTCCGTAGAGTTAAGCGAGGACAGATCGGCGTTCTATGAGTGACAGTGACATAGCAAGTGTGACTGGCCACACAGATAGTCACTATAATCACACCTTCAACAGAAATCCACAAATCCTTCCTCTGAAACCTGCCCTGTGTGCGAGTAGAAAGCCGGCGCAGTGTGCTATGCATTCGATAGGTAAGTAGAACACGGTTAAAATGAATGTTTCTCTGATGGGTTTTTTTTTTTTTTTTTTTGGAGGGATTTCACAACTTGAGTTTACATTAATTTGTGTTTGTTATAATGCAAACACCAGAACAGGAAGGAAGAACGAATGATAAGAGGCCTTTCTGGGTGCGGTTCTATGAAATCGCATGTTTGTTGCGGGTGGTTTCAGTTAAAGGAAGAGCTCCTGCAAAAAGAAAAAGAAAAGTATTTTGTGTGTCAGTGACAGTGTCAGCATCTGTGTGTGTGTGTGTGTGTTTACCATGTACTTGTATCTCTCTGGGGACCGAAAGTCCCCAATAAGTATAATCTGACAAAAATTGCCTTGTGGGGACCAAAATGCTGGTCCCCACTAGGAGAACAACGTTTCTCTAAACTATATTGTTGTTACTGATAAAACAAAAAAGTGTCAAAATATTTCTTTGGTTAAGGTTAGGGTTGGGGTTGGGGATAGGTTAGTATTCTTTAGTTACAGGATAACAGGTTCAATGGGAAGTCCCCACTAGGATATGAATAAAGGCTTGTGTGTGTCTGTGTGTATGTGTGTGTGTGTGTCGGCAGGCCAGACACCTGTCTGGACATCTATATTGTGTTGGTACAAATAAACAACGTGTGTGAGTTCATCTCAGAAGAACCTTGCTGTAGTATTACTTTTATATTTGCTTTGACTCTTGCTCTGTGTATTAACCCATACTTATGTGTCTGCAGTACCTCTCTTGCTTTCAACAATATTGATCCTTAATATATGTAGTGTAACACCTATTGGCTGAACAGTTATGAAGCTATGACTTTGAAAAATAAGGCCGATTTGGGCCCTATGCCAGGCGAGACCAGAACCACCCACACGTTGTTTGCTATTGGGTTTTCCATTAGAGACCATTGGGAAACCACAGTCAGAGAGACTTAGGCTAATGCTATCTGCGGTTATGGGTGAAATCCACAGCATACAGTTCTCCTTGACGTCCCTCATGCCCTAGTGCATGTTCACATGACCTCTGACATCACTTCTCCAAATTTCCTGTCTTCTTTTTTATATCGCCCTTTTTTATTTGTTTGTTTGTTTGTTTGTTTGTTTTTTGTCCCTGTGTATGTTGGTAATATGTCACATCAGGCCTACGCTCTGTACTGAACAAATGATGTTGTATGAAACGATGCTGGCAGTGAAAGGTGACTTGAACCAATGCACTGCAATGTGAAAAAGAGAATGGCAGTATTGTTAACTTGATAACATGTATAAACCTGTAGCAGTGCTACACGTGAGTCACTAGCTTCATAACATTCCATCGGTTTCACAATCGAATGTAAATGGCCTCAAAATCCATACAAGAGGATCAATATATGAGTACTAACCCACCCTGTTTTTAGATTCAAGAGCAGCTTTGATTCGGTGTATGTGTTGTGGAGTTCAGAGACGTTTGGAGACTTTGAATAAAACATTCTCTAAATATGCATGCTTGTCCAATGGACGCAATATACAATATCAATATATACAGGAACCACGGGGGGGGGGGGATCAATCACCTCATATGGGTTTAAATACAAGTACAACTGCAGTGATATATGTATGTTAATCCTTGATGATTGCTTGGAAATGCCAAGTTATACAAGGGCATTGTAGTGTGCTCTAGCAATCAGGAACAAGGATTAACGCAAGCAGAACACTAACCACACAAAAAAAGAAGAGAAATAAAGAAAAAATAACACACACACTCAAAAAAAAAACCCCAGATAACATAAGACCTTGTAGTCGTGCCTGTGTTTCATATCCTCTGCGTTAGATAATGTTCTTTCCGCCCTTTCTGTTAATCACCTTTTATCCTGTCTCATAAGGAATGGAAGCCATCCCTGACCTCTGTACGAAGAGAACCTGAACACACAAACACGGATAGAGTAAAGAGTTGTGCTGCTAAACTGAGAGGGATCAAAAGTAATCTGAGTACAGAATAATACATTCAAGAGCTTGTCTACGTTGTGTTCCTATGGACATGTAGGATAAGAACAGGATGGATTTGATGTGTGGAAGAGTTTGAATAATCTGTTTCGAATTGTGCTGTGTCTTTAAATACATATTCAAAAGGTCTTTTTTTTTATTTTTCATTTGAGGATATTTTTGATTGTTCCTGGATATTAGGTCTCAAAATGAAGACACAGTAATTAGGCAAATGTCTTTTTTTTTTTCCTTTTCTTTTTTGCTGAGATTTTGGCGAGGCAAACTGATTGGAATGAACGTAACACTTTGATTCCCGTTAGAGAATCGAAATCAAAAGGCAAAGATATGTCAAAATCATTTTGACCAAACAACGCCAATGGCTAAACGGTAACGACGTTCTCAAATGGCAAAGACGTTCAATGTCCTCCCCCCTGTGTCGTATAACAGCAAGACGCCTATTGATTGTTCGAAGCCTGTTAGTGGTGACATGTTTGCGTGTCACGCGGCAGGAGTCTTTTTTTTTTTTTCTTTCTTTTATATATAAAAATATCCAAAGGGCGGTTGAGGAAGGTTGGAAGAAGAAAGGGAAAGAAAAAGAGAGAGAGAGAGAGAGTACGTATTCAGATGGTCTGACAGTAATGTAGGGCCTGTTTGTGCTTTTCTGTCAAGGGGATAATCCTTTTGACTCCCAGATGAAACGTTAATTATCAGAGAGAATGATGTAGCGGAGGATGTTTCGGATTAGCTAAACGGGGTCAGGTCATACGTTTAGAGAATGCTCGGCTCTAGGAATGTTTTTTTTTTTTTTTTTTCCTACGGCCTCTTTCGGCCCGGAGGAAAACTCATCTGCCCCCTCCCCCCCCCCCCCGCCCCCCCCCCCCCCCCCCCCCCCCCCCCTGCTCACCTTGATGCCAGGAGAGACACATAAAAAAAAAAAAAACCCTCTGCTACGTGCTCTGGCGGGTTGCTTCAAGTCGTGCCAACCGCAATCAGAGCAGATAACAATCAGACAGCTTTACCCGTCACCTGTCGGTAAATGAGTGCTGGGATTAAACCCTGAACACATGTATGGCCTGGGAGAGTAGACGCATTGATGAATGTCTTGCATTTGCTTACATTTTAGGAAGGGCACCAGAGAACACAATCATCATTCAAATCTTTCTCTCTCTCTCTCTCTCTCTTTGTGTGTTGTTTACCTGTTCCCCCAATCGCTTAGTATTTTGGTCCAATTCATTAAGTTTTAAGAGCCTTTAATGGAGAATGAAGTGAGGCAGTTGAAGTGCACATTTCGATCAGTTCTGCTCTTTCTTCATAGCTCCAAACTGCTATGCAGATTATCATGTAGGTGCCTTAAGCCACCCTGCTAACTTTTGTCTGATATCTGTCTTAAGGAGAGAGGTCTTAAAAGTAATAAAGTGTAGTTAGAGAGTTCGAGTTGGCCACACACAGTGCATTGTGATAAGCCTTAGCAGAACAACTTACATATCTCCTAAGTTTTTTGTTTGTTTGTTTGGCTTTAAAATCAGATTTTGTTGTCATAGTACTGAACCTAATCATAATTAGTGACCTAACTGTAACCCCAGAACCAAACCCTTATACCTTATGGGTATGAAGAGCAGGTAGGGTTTTGTGACCGCAGGATAGACTTTCATAAAAAACACCATTTAAATTGACAGCAAATTTGACAACAACAACAACAAAAAAAAACCCCATAAAACCCATGCAGGGCAAAGCTGCGTCTTTGGTTGCTGGCGCATTCGGCCATATTAAAATGGCAGATTTCAAGCGACAGCTGAGCAATTACTCATACTCCAAAAGGCATTAATATAATTATGAGTATAAATGACAAACGCTGACATTTCCCCTCACGTTTCATATTCTCTCTCTCTCTCTCTCTCTCTCTCTCTTTCTCTCTCTCTCTCTCTCTCTCTCTCTCTCTTTCTCTCTCTCTCTCTCTGTCCTTTCATCTGTCTGTACATATTCAGCAAACTGTCATTTCTCTAGTGATTTTTGTTAGCACAAGAGATTGTTTGCATTAGATGATTTCATAACTGAGGTTTCCGATGAGTAGGCAGATTAACGTTCACGGCACATTGGGAATTAGGAGCTTAATAAACAACTATACAGCTTTTCTGCCCCCCCCTCCCCCCTTTTTTTATTTTGGGAACACAGAGCATGTATTGGTATGCCCAACTTCATCACATCCATGTTCTCTCAGGTTTAAAGAATGCCACTGATTCAAAAGGTCAGTATGCAGACAGACACGATGACTGTTTTGACTCAGTGGTGAAGTTTAAGTTTGTTTGCTTGACTGTTTGTTTGTCTGTTTGTTTTTTGAGCAGGAACACAAGTAACCTCGGCTGCTTCACGTACAAATACTCATTCGTTGCATCACTCTCTTATCTACTGAAAGGTCCGTTTCAACAATGAACCCAGAAGAACGGGCAGTTTCTTCTCTCCGTTTGTAACGTCAGTTTCTCATGTGCATCATCTTTAAACACATCTTTAATACACTATTCAGCACTGTGGGAAAATCTTAAGATCTTATGGCACAAAGATGCATGTTTATCTGCCCTCAAATTCGACCGAATGTCCATCACCACCAACAGTATACTACCTCCACACTTGCCACTTTTATCTACTATGTTTGACTCAGTAACCACAAACTATGATTACTAGTAAGAACCAGAGATTAAAACTTGGTGAATCACAGTTTCAATCGCTTTGTGACCTTTAGAACTCTCACTATGTGGTCCGCACAATCCCGAGGCAGCTGCGACAAGCCGGCCCGCATCATCAGGACTTCAATCTCTGTGTTTTGAAATTAATTAAAACAGGAGGGGTCTGTTTATTTTATGTTTCCAGCTAAAGAAAAAAAAAACAAAAAAAAAAAAACGCAGCCCAGCCTCTGCTGCCGGCGGGACCGGACCCGCAAAGATGTGTTAAGTCACCCTAACAGAGCGTGGTGATTTGAGCGAGGACTGAGAGTTAGCGGAGTTTATCTGATGTGGCAAAACAGAAAGGATCGCCATCTGTTCTTTGTTTGGTCGGACCACGAGCATCTATTGATGAGATGCTAACTCTCCCTCCTCAAGAAAAGCCGCGTTCTCTCGCGAGCGGAGCCGGGGGGCTCTGTTTACCTGCCTTTATAAGGGAAGGAATTGAAGCGCGAGCCGACATCAAAGCTATCGCGGCGACTCGGGTTCGGGAGTGGAAAT
>NC_044501.1:10965290-10997790 GCF_902362185.1 Chanos chanos | reverse complement strand
GGATACTTTTGGGAGAGCCGCTCCAGACTGCAAGATTGGATAAGAAAAATCCACCATCCTAATATATCGCGGGAGATCAGCATAAGGTAACCCTTGCCATAGCACCATAATCACCTCATGTCTGATGAACTAAAACAAAAAAAAATGGAAATTCTTATTCTAGAAAGAACGGAAGCGCAATTTTAGGATGTTCAATATACGGTACATTTTTTTTTTTTTCAGTCTGAAAAAAATGTCTCCCAGAGTTGGAACATAGAACGTGAGACATAGAAAGCTAGAGTCTAGAAGAGGGGAAACTAGAAAAAAAAAAGTCTCTTTCTCAAGTTTCTTGAAGGCCATCATCTCTCGCACTGCTCCATTCAAGGTGAAAGCTGCGCTTTGAAAATGGCTTCACGTCAAAATGATTGACAGATGTCAGCGGAAGCGAATGGTCATCTCCTTGGGCAGTCTTCACCTCATGCCTCAGACTGTGTATGGTTTCTGACACCTGAGCCTCAGGTGGAGTATATGAGTTACGGACCAGTAGAAAAATCCGGAATGTTCCATGAAACTTTAATGGCGCGTTCCAGCTCTGACCTGAGTACCTGTGTAAACAAGCGTCACCAAGACTTAGCGGTAGAGAGAGACTTCTCTGGGGCCGCACACAGAAAAAAAAAATTACAGCTGATACAGGTAAAAGCTATGTCGCTTAGCGGTCCGTCTCAATGTGCTAACGGCGTTTGCTGTTTGGTTTACTTGCCTCTCTCTATCCGCTGATGTGCTAAAATGTGTTTATTGCATGCTTAATTAAATCTTTATTTCTTCCAAAAAGTAATAACCCCATATTAAGTCATCTGAGAAAGTTTATTGTCTAATCTGAAAAAAAAAAACCCCACGCAAAACAAAACAAAAAAAAAAAAAAAACCCATCTCTTCAGACTTTCAATCTAGAAGATGTAGATACACACAAAATTCAGTGTTGTGTCAATGAGTGCTGAGGTAGAGATATGTTAGGCAGTAATAAAAAGAGAGACTTGGGCAGATAGGGATAAGACTTCTTGTGGTGTTATAGAAGTTGTTTACGGAGCAATGGGAGGAGATGTGGTTTGGTAAAACTTGGGCAAAAATCAATACTAAGTAAACACATAATCGTGTCAAAACACAGGGGGGGCTAATCCTCTTTGCATACAAGTGTAGCACTTCCTCTCTTGGTGGCTCAAATCCAACAAGAAAATATTGACATCTCGCAATAAGGCAAACACATCCAGATCCAACCCAAGGGCTAAATCAACCGCTAGACATTAATTATGAACAGAAAAAAATGTAAAAAAAATACTAATAAATCCCAACCTCTTTTGTCAATCGTCTGTTTGTTCCCGGGAGAGTCGCAAACAGCAGCGATCAGCCGCGGTGGAAAGAAAAAATAACAATGTGTCCTTCACTAATCAAACACACATTGTTCTTTACTTAAACACAGCTGACGCCGTGCTCCATCCCGGGGCAGATCAATTAGCGTTAATTAGATGTTGCCGCGGAGACTTACTCAGCCGTGCCCCTAACTTTGGACATGTTACATATAAAACATGTGCCCCTGTGACAACGAGAAGAGATGAGTGTGGCCCCGGATAAAAGATCATTCACACACAAAAAAAAACTAAAACTAAACAAACAAAACTATATACACATATATATATATACACATATATATATATTTCACAAAGAAAACTAAATAAGCTACACAAATAAACACCTTCCCCCGTATTAATTTTTTCAACATTTATTGGAAAATCTTGTTGCAGTCTAAGAACTTTATTCTACCGCTATTGCCAACAACAGTGTATTCCTTCTGTCCTGCGGCAATTAATATCAGGCCAATTTCTCTGAAATCAACATCGTTATATTTCCATAACAGCACTCTGCATCCTTAGAGAGACTAGACATTATAAAACATTTATTAGCAATCCTGAAATAGGGCTTCATGATCCATACATGAAAAAACGGCTTTGTTTATTATAATGTGCACTGGCAACATGCAAATTTTAGTTTAAATGGGAATTTGTGATCTTCCAATGCACGCACGCTAATTTACATGTAGCCGCGTGTTAATTTGGCGGAGTACAACCGTGCTACGCCTCTGTGCTTTGCGTTTTGGGATGATCAAAGCTTCCTGTAGCACGTTGGTTGGACTTTTTTTTCCCCGTCTCTTTTCGTCTGTACCCTTCACAAGTTGGTTGTGAGATGACATTATTTTTTAATAAGCTTTGCATTATGGGAGATCTGAAGTCCTTAAAGAAACCTCACAAATTAGCTTGTTTTTTCCTTTGATTTGTCAAATACCCCATCTGCCTAATCGCAAAGATCTCGACGGCCATGTTACAGAGAATCTTACACATCCTGACACAGTACCTCCATTTTACTCAAATACTGCCCTAGAAAAACACTCTTACTTAAAGCAGGTGACAGCTGAGGCTAAATGTCAGTGAATTCTATAAAAGTTAATGGGGGGAAAATAGGATGCTATTACTAGTCTTTGATTTCACTAACGTTGCAAAAAAAAAAAAAAAAGGCATGAGTTTGATTGAATAAAGTCATTAAACAGGTCTAAGGGCATCCATTAGCTACGGCAGGCTATCATATTAGAGACAGGTTATGTAATATAAAGCCAGAGAGAAAGAGAGAGTACAGGACAGCTTCCGATGGCTCTGGTTTTCCTCAGGTCCTCAAGTGGTCACAGGTCCTTCTCAAGTCCTTCACTGACATTAGCACAGAGCCATTTTTTTTTCTTTGTCTCTCTCTCTCTCTCTCTCTTTTTTTTTTTATTTTGATTTTCAGATGGGTAGATGGATTGTAAGGGATTTGACTGGTCTCTCCTCGGATGCTGTCGGCGAAAACATGGGTCAGTAAGCAGCCTGGTTCAGACTTTTTCCACAATTTTCTCCTCAAGGACCCAGCAGAACGCCCTTGGCCTACAAAAAAAAACCCAACCAGCGGGTGAATTTACTAAACTGCACACCAAACTGAGCGATGGCAGGACCCCAGGGGCAGGTCTACAGGGAGCGCCGTCTCACCCGTCCTAAAATGGGAACGCTTACCCCTCGTCGTCGGGAAGGATTTAAAGAGGACTCAGAATCTCTGACTGTTGCAAAACAGTCGAATACGGCCAGTACTGGCAATTTGTTACATAAAAATGCCAACAGTTAGACTGTGTTTTTGGACATTCCCATTGGTCAGCTGTGGTAGGTATTTAACACTCAATATAGTTTAAAACTTAGTTTTATGGGTGTTGTTTTTTCTTTGTCAGTACAGAATTTGATACGGAGCAAAACCGGACGTTAATAAGAGGAAATCAAGTTCTCTGATATCATGATGGACTTGCCAGTTTAAATGATGATTTCGTAAGAGGATTTTACACACTGCAAAAAAAAAAAAAATGTATGTTTTAGCCATGGAATATGAAATACCTTGAGAAGGAAACACCATGTGTATAGAGGTATATATGCACCGGTCCAAACTGCTGTCGATGACATGCAGAACTGAATAAAAGCTTATTTCTCTCATCAACAAAGGGATTTGCCAGCGCTTGTGACATTTTACAACAAAGAGGATTTCACAAAACGTGACTTCAAAAAGATAGCACATCCCGCTTAACGCGAAAAAAACTGCCGCACACCCTGACACCTCGCTTCACGCATGATTTCAAAAAACGGTTCCCAGTCGTTTGCAGTCATTTGTCTTTGGTTTTCGCCACTTAAAAACTTTGAACAGTTTTGAAACTGTTGGCTAAACTGTAAAAAGAAAATTGTCAATCGCCCTATGATGCAAAACCCAAGAGAAAAACTCCTGCTAATTTAATGCAACGTTCAGCATATGCTTGAGTTCGACGTAAGACGAATCCGGCAGAAACTGTTCGTGGTCTTAGCATGTGTAATTAAAATGATTCTCGGTAGGGGTCACTCAGTAATTAGCGTTTAGCCGTTAACTTTACATGTCTATTAAAAGCATATTTAAGGACTTCCATAGGCTTTAATCTTAAAACCACATCTAAATAGCAGCCTATAGGCATAATTTGTGATGAGAAACATGAATGAGGGTATGGAGTGTGGATTCTGGGGGGGTCAAAGTAATGATAATTTTGCAGTAAAACATTAGACAAGGGGTCAGCTACACGGCTCTCTATCCTAAAAGGAGGACAAGAGACAACTATTCTGACTCAACCTTTAGCACAAGCAATTTGTACAGTGATCTTGGCATTTGTATTTAAAATGTCACCAGCCAAAACCACCAGTGACTGTCTAATTGTCTGCAAAATGAAACACAGAACTAAAAAAAAAAAAAAAAAAAAAAGATAAAATAAAAAAGCCTATTAGTTACACATGCAACGGTTTTTCAAAGCGGATTGATTTTGTGCAAATCACCATGCAAATGAAAAGCGGTCATGAAAATGACATGGGGGGGGGGGGGTATATTTTCTATGCCATAACTACAGCATTGCTGTCATCATTCTCTTTTCATGTACTCTATCCATCTACTTCGTAGCTGACAGATGTGTTAATGAGAAATTTTTACAGTAATCATCAAGTACCCACATGATCATCATTTTGCATTCTTTTCCAAGGTCAAAACAGAGACCCACCCCACAACGTGAACAATATAGAAATACCCTTTTTATAAATGCCCTACAACTTCTCTAAAGATTAATGGTTAAAAACTTCCGAAGTTTGTCTTCCGTCACAGTGTTGTGCACATATATCAATGACACTGTCAGGGATTGGCCAGGGGGTTATCTGAATGAACTAATCACCGATTGTGTTATAGATTATATGCTACGAAGTAATGGTAATGTCGCAAGAGGACGACAGTCATATTTCATCATGTCATTTTGCTCTGGCGCCTTTAAAGACGCCCCAGGCGCTCTGACACGGGACATGTGCACTTGTGCGAATTTCGGAAGATAATCCATACGCTCCAGCCATGGAAATCTCTGTTCCTCTCACTTTTCCATTCACTTTCCTTTCCGTAACACGTACGGCGAGAGCAGGAGTTTTCCGATAAGAGCATTTAAGTAATTCCTCGTGATGGAGGTTTTATGTGTATGGACTGGAAAAAGAAATAGAAAAAAAAAAAAAAGGAGGGGGTGGGGGGTTGGCTTTGAAGTGGAGAAATGGCAGCCATTTGAAGAAATCCAGCATAGAGATAAGGTATTTCACAAAAGTCTGGCCTCACTTCAGATTCAGAAACGTAAAGAGAAGTTTCAAAAAAAGAAAAAGAAAAAAAAGAAAGCAAAAAAAAAAAAAAATCAAAAGGGATAGGAAGTGTTTGCTTTATTCTGAGTGGTTATCACACATTTGGGCTTAATTTTCAAACATTTCAGTTGTATGATTTGGCTTTGGTCCCCCGCTGAGCAGCACCTGATTAGCATTATTGCTCATTTCTTTATTTATTTATTTATTTATTTATTTTTATAAAGCAGCGGAAACACAAAAGCAATTATAACAATTAAATATTTGGCAATTTGAAGGCGGCCTTTGCGGTAATTGATGTCTGCCAGTGTGATTTCTGTTATATTCTCATTAGTTCCCGGCTAATCTCGTGGACGGTTCAACCCAAATGTTTTTTTTTTCTTTTTCTTTTTTTTTCTTTTTTAACATGAGGGAGAGCAGGATGTAAAAAGGGAAAGAAGATTACAGAAACTGTGCATGGCTAAACTGTGACAGAGAAATACAGGCAAGCAGAAATGACACATACAGGTGCAACCCTGAGCTCTCTCCTCTACATTCTGGTCCAGTTTTTCCCCGGCAAAACTGTTTCACATTAAAACACAACAACAACGACAAAAAAAACTATATAGATTCACCACGTTAAACAGTACCAGGGTCAACTATGTGACTGTTAATCTTTTCTCTTTTTAATTATCACACTTAACACGTATCTGGACTATTATTGCTAGAGGTCGTCCACCTCAGAAGTTGCCGGTCTAAACTGTTTGAGAGAGATCAAGAGCACAACACACTGCGAGCTAAATAGCAGTGAGGTTGGCAGTGACATCCATGATACACACAAAAATGACAGTGTCATCTGTGGAGCCTCATGTACCAACGTCTGTTTCTTCTCACTCGTGACAAGTTGACAATGTGTCATCTCCCGGTTTCTGCTGTTCCCAGTCTCTTTTCCTCATGTCTGTTTGTTCATATGTAATGCTCTCTGCCGCGGTTCCTCTATAGCACCGTGTTGAGGCAGTTTTCAAAGGGGGCCATATGACACATCATTCTGGTGCTGTAGATGGCATCTAAGCCAGCGTGGGGGACTTTCAGTCGGTTTAACACTGTAACAGCTCCGGCTCAGAACGGAGAAGAGAGGGGAACAGGAGGAAGCTGCGTGTTGAACTGTGTGTTGAAATCATGGTCCATTTGATATTTGACTGGTAAAATGTAAGGGTCACTGGGAGTAAATGGGACCGGACCAACCGATTCATTGGCCTCCGCAACGCTAAATTGACTTTTGTGTGTGTGTGTGTGTGTGTGTGTGTGTGTGTGTGTGTGTGTGTGTGCGTACGTGTGTGTGTGTCTGTGTGTGTGGGTGGGCATGCGTGCATGTGTGTGTGTGTGTGTATCTGTGTGTGTGTATCTGTGTACATGTGTCTGTGTGTGTGTGAGGGTGTGCATGTGTATCTGTGTGTGTCTGTATCTGTGTGTTTGTATCTGTATCTGTGTCTGTGTGTGTGTGCGTACGTGTGTGTGTGTCTGTATCTGCGTGTGTGAGTGTGTGCATGTGTATGTGCGTGTGTGCACGTGTATGTGCGTGTGTGTGTGTGTATGATTATGACTGCATGACCGATGTGAATAAAAATGCCATTACCACCACCACGCCACTCTTATCCATTCCCAAAATCACTGGTGTCAGGAATTATGGTTTCGCTTTAGCATGTTTATGGTATCTCTCCAGCTCAGCTTCGTTATCTGTCAGACAGCCCCCCGCCCCCACCCCCCACCTTTCCTCTTTCTGTCTCCGTTTTTTTTTTTTTTTTTTTTTTAGATGAGGTGGAATAAGAGCTTTTCAGCTTTTCACAACCAGCTGTAATTCAGTGATTAAATGTAGCATGCAGTCCCATCCACCATCTCTGCACTGCACCCAACTGCAGCACAAATCAAAACACTAAAAAGTAAATGTTGCATTGGCATTTAAGAGCAGAGAGACTGAGATGGTTCCCCTGCAAGTCATCAATTGACACACGGGAGCCACATGGAAGTGGGCGGAGCCTACTGTAGTCAACAGGTCAATGGTTGGATCGATTTGGCACTATGGGCCGCTAACAGGCCCCTGGTCTGTGAGTTACACTGCGTTAAGCCATTCGTCAGCGTAGCTGTAGATGTTTTTCACAGCATTTTGCCCATCCAACCACTGAAGTGGCCTTCCTCTCTGAGGGACTGAACCATCTGGACACTTCTGTTCAAAGAGAAAAAAACAAACAAACAAACAAAAAAAACTGAAAGATCTCACAGATATACGGTTCATTTAAAAGACCTGTTTGAAGACAGATTGCGATGGCTCTTTTCTTTAGAAAACTGGACCAGTGGCGTTCCACGCAGACCAGCCGGTGAACCAAGTCATGCCAAACGCATTAATCTGACTGAAGATCACTTTCAGCGTTATTGGAAGTAAACACTGTGTGAAGTCACCGAAAAGGGTTAAACCCAGGGCGATCCATCCATGTATTTCGCTAAACCCACAAAACAACTTAATATTAATCACAAACTGCTCAATCATCAAAAAATTTTTAAAAAAAAGGGGTCATCCGGGGTCTGGAAAAAGCCTATTCAATCAGCATGTGAACCGCTCTCCAATCACGCTGACTGTGAACATTGTCATTACCTTCTGAGTCTGGCAGGCAGCTCCGCCAACTCATTTGCAACTGTTAAAAAGTTCTAACATTGAATTGATTGCGACAGTTAAAAACTAATTCATTTAGCATGTTCTAGATGTCCAGTATCTGTGGATTCATTTAGGCCTGCCAGCTGGAGCCCTTATAAACAGTACATTTGCAGTAAAATAGTACATCTAAAAAGTTCCGGTGCAACTTTTTATGGGGGGGGGGGGGGGGGGGGGTACTTTGGGGGAGGGGGGGGGTATCGGATATTTTGGATACTTTTGCTTTTGGGAACTTTTGTGTAAAGCTATCAAAATGAATTCTGTTGTTATCAATAGTTATACAACCACCTGACAGAATACAAAACTATAATAACTACATACGACTCATCCCGGTCATGAAAAAAAAACATCTGTATTTAAACGCTGCTCATTAAAAAATTGTTGACACTGAGTTTATTTTTAGAAACGTGCCACATGGGAGTTTAAAGCGATTTCAAGGCTTGCGTAGGGCTGCCGGGTTTTCGCACCCTGTCTTGAAGTGACCTTGTTAAACAGATTTTTCAAAGCCATTCAACAAGGGCATTATAACTGAGACCTGTTGTAGTAATCTCCGAAAGAGGAGCCCAAACAACACCTGCAGTGTATGGCGCGGTTCTCTCTTTTTTGAACGCTCAAAAGGCAAACATTATCAGAAAGAAGAGAGGGTCAGAGAGAGAGAGAGAGAGAGAGAGAGAGAGAGAGGTGGAGGGTGCTCCATTTGTCATGCTAATGAATCTTTTTGCCAATGCAACAGACAAATCCATTCATCCTGCCACTCTGGGTTTTGAGAGGATTTGCCAAGGGGAAGTGAATGTTTGTCTCTCTCTCTCTCTCCCTGTCTCTCTCTCTCTCTCTTTGTTTGCTTGTTTATTGTGTCTGTAATGGGAAGAAGCTGACCACAGCGCCTGTGTTTGTACGGGTCATGTTTCGAGGGCCTTTACTCCCTTACCCCCTGTCCTCTCCTTGTCTGTCCTCGCCGTCATCTTTCCTCTCTTTCTCCTCCTCTGTCTCTTCGGCTCTCGCCTGTTCTTCTAATCTTTCCTCTCCTCCTTTTTTTTTCTTTTGCTCCTCTCATCTCGTTTTTCGCATCGCCACCTCGTCTGGTCTTTTCCCCTTCTTTCCTATTCTCTTCTTATCGTTTGTATTCTTCCTTTACCTCTCCATCCATCATTCTCCTCACACCCCTCTTATCTCCTCCTTTTCTCCCCTCCCGTCCTCAATATCTCATTTCACATCTGCTCGCCCTTTCCTCTCATTCTCTTTCATGTCCTCCCTTCTCCACACCTCTCCTCTGCTTTCCTCTCCTTCTCCCCCCCCTTCTCCCCCCCCCTTCTCTCCCTTTTCTTGCTCCTCTTTTCACCTCTCTATTTTTTCTCACCCACTGTTACCTCTCTCTCTCTCTCTCTCTCTCTCTCTCGCTCTCTCTCTTGCTCTCTCTCTCTCTCTCTCCAAAAAGAAATAAGAGCAGACTTGTTAAACTTGTCATGAAACAACCAATCTGCCCCTGGGCCTTCTCTGCCACAGAATCTCTTACCACTCTGCTGTGAGAATGGGAACAAAAAAAAAAAAAAAACTAGCGGGGTGTCAATCACTCCATCACTCGCTAGCTGACCTTAAAAAAAAAAGACTACCTCTCTCCATGCCTCCCTCTATCTCTCTCGCTCCCTCCCTCTCTCTCTCTCTTGCTCTCTCTCTCTCTCTCTCTCTCTCTCTCTCTCTCTTTCTCTCTCTCTCTCTCTTGCTCTCTCTCTCTCTCGCTCTCTCTCTCTCTCTCTCTCTCTCTCGCTCTCTCTCTCTCCCTTGTCTGAAAAGGCTATGGGATGCTGATGGCCTACTTTGACCTCCCCTCAGTTGCTGTCTGTCCTTGCTCAGCTGGAGCAGCTCCACTCAGGGGCCCCCAGGGGCCTTAGAGACCATGAGCGGTGGCAAAGTATGGTCTCAAATGGCTACTTATCAGCATGAAGTGGAAGGAGTGACACAGTAACACACACATGCACGCACACACACATGCACGCACACACACACGCACGCGCGCACACACCCATACAGTGCACAAAGCAGTAGACAAGTACAGATACCGCCAAGAGAGTCCAGAGCAGAGCACTGGAACAAATTCTTTAGAACTTAATCCAAATAGCAGAAATCAATGAGATATAATGCAAAGTAAATTTAATAATAACCGGGGGTTCTTTATAAAGGAAAAGATATATCATTTTTTTCAATGGAAATATGAAGCAGTTAGTCTTCATGAGACGTTCATATGAGTTTCATAAATCAAACCTAAACAAACAGCAGCGTTAACAGTAGGCCTGTAAAAGAAAACAAAAACACCAGCTTAATTAAACACTTCCAAAGACAATTTATCAATTCTTCATTTCCCTGCCATATAATGAGACCCTAAGACCTCATACCAGGCTACAGCTCTCAGGAAGAAGCGGGAAAGTTTTTTGTAGTATTTTTTTTTTTCAGGGGTGGGGGGGGGGGGTGTGGAAAGGGTTAAAACCTCAGGGGTGAGACACATCAGAGCCTCTGTCACTCTGACTCATCAGCAGTCTCAGCACATGCCCGCGTATAACAGCCCAGCCAAGCGAGACAGGAGGGGTGTGTACCGTGTGTGTGTGTGTGTGTGTGTGACACTTGTCTCCTCCTCCGCAGCCCTAATGAGGCGCGGGGTGCCCGTCAGCCTGGCACGTGTGATGCGCCCCCCCCCCCCCCCCTCCCTTCCACCCGCACCTCACTCTCCCTCTCCCAACCCCCCCCCCCCCTTCCTCTGCCCCCAATCCCCTCCCCCGCCACACACTCACACATACACACTCACACACGCACGCACAGATGGCGCAACGTTATAAAAACACGGTGAACAAACAATCCACGGTTTACCTCATACTCCAGTGAACCGCTGTTTTTCCAAACGGTGCTTTAACTATTTGCATTTTCAGCTCACATGCAATAGACGAATGTATTAACGAACGTGCTAGATGGTCAATGTAGTCTCGGTTTGATTACTCATGTCTTGTCTTTGTGCCCTTAACGGCACCACAGGGAGTGTAAACAACGTTTAAGCTGTGAGAAACTGTTGCAGTGTTAGTTGGAGTATATTTTTTCTGTGTGTGTGTGTGTGTTTGTTTTTTGTCTTGCTTGTGTTCTCTGTGGGATACATAAATCATAAAGGCCTGTTGTTAAACATTGTTAAATGTCAGCAATATGCGAAGCCCTGACAAATTATCTGTGAGTTTTAGACAGCTAAGACACTGAGTATTTCTATTATGGATATCTGCCAAACCACACGGGATAGTGCTTAGCACTGAATCTAAACACACACACACACACACACACAGACAAACACACACGCATAAACACATACACATCTAGCAAAATGTTTCACTGGAGCTGACCTTCAAAAGCAAAGGCTTGGTCTTCAATCACTGGCAGCGTGAAGGAAGAACACGGCAAACCTCTCATCTTTCACAAACACAATGGGTGAGCTTCAAAGTGCGCATCACTCACTTTACAGGGGCACTATCCTCACCATCGCTACAGGCCCGATGGGTCTTCCCGACAGACGACTGGAGAGGGTAAAAGCCGCGCCGATGGATGACATACCTCAAACAGAATATCGCTCACTCTACAGGGTGCTAACTAACTTTATCACCTCTGTGGCGGGGGTTTTTTTTTTCGCCTTTTAGTGTGAGGGAGAACGTATGAGTCAGATATTTGGGACAAACCCTGAGATTCTTTCACAAACGGAGCGCCATCGGGGGAGTCAGAGAGCGACAGACAGGACGAGAGACGGATCCGTTTCCCTTTTGACTCTGCGCCGTCCGTCCGCTCGAACCAGAACATCTTTGGACAGGGCCTGTCTCTATGCCTCCTCGTTCTTTCTTTTTCTTTTCTTTCTTTCTTTCTTTCCTCTCCTCTCCTCTCCTTTCCTCACTTCTCTACACCGTTTTTTGTCTCTCCCTGCAGTGTAGACTTTTCCGGGAGACCGTTTTCAGAAGGGCCACTCCTCGTCTTCTCCTCTTTATCCTGCAGTGCACTTTTCTTTTCTTTTTTTTCTTTCATTATTCCGCTGCACCTTCTCCCCTCTGGCTCTAGAGCCACTAAATATAGAGAGCAGAGCAGACAGCTTGGCCTGATAACACATGAGAAACTGAACAGCAGAAACGACACACACACACACAAACACGCACGCGCACAAACTCTCTCTCTCACACACACACACACACACGCACACGCACACACACACACAGAGTCATTTTAAACCCTTTACTACCGCAGCGGGGGCCCCAGTTTCCCAATTTAGACAGCACCTCTTAAAATGCCTCTTAAAAAAACCTTACCTGATTGTATCATAAAATTGCAGAAGGTTAGTTACAATGGATGAATGCCCCTTTTAAAGGAGAAGAAGACCAACATGACTTACCCAGCACTCCCAGTCTGTAGTTGATGGTGACCACGATGACGTTACCGTAGCTGGCCAAGATACTGCCGTCAATCATATTCCCAGTGCCCTCCATGTAGGATCCACCGTGAATGTAAACCATGACTGGTCTCAGACCATTCTCATCATGAATATCTGGAATGAAAAGTACACGAAAACCTCTAAACATATACATAATTCCATGGTGGGGCCTCTTTGTACACGCTAGCCAAAATTCAGAGGCTTTTTGGAGGCCAAAAAAAGGCATTGTTGTTATTGTTGTTTTTCCAGGCGGGGGGGGGGGGGGGGGGGGGGGGGGGTTGGATTAGGGTGGGGGTGCTGCCGTTGCTGCTGAAGATGATGCTTTCGGTGAAAATGAGGGTGGTTCTCCAGAGATTTATGTATTTTTATTAAAAAAAAAACCTATTATTTTTTTGCTAAAGTTTCCTTAAGTTGAGAGAGATACGAATCTTCCATTTGTGACCGAGGCACCGAGGGCAGCTGCATACAGGGCAATAACAGCATACTGTAAAACCAAGACCTCGTTCTTCTTTGTTCTTTCTGGAAGCAAAATGATTACAGTAAATCTCAACAGTACTTTTATTCTCCTGTTTTTTTGGGGGGGGGGTTTTTGTTGTTGTTGTTGTTTTTTTATTCCCAATCTCTGCTTAAAAAATAAAAAGAAAGAAAAAAGATAGAAGGAAAAAAAAAAGGGAAAACAACTTCCTCTTAAAAAAATAAAAAAAAACCCTCTTACACGGCTAATGCAACCTCTGCAGAAAACGGAGGTACATTTAGACCGATCTCATTCTCTTAATGTACTTTGATATCCTCTTTAGAATTCTCGCTAATGCTCAGAGAAGAACCACACAATTACGACAAGAGCAGCCTCACATTTTGCCAGGTTCTTCAGCCCTGATTGAACCTGCTGATTAGAACACGTGTAGGTGGTGATTAGAAATTAGACTGGGATCCTTTTGAGAATGAGCCAGAGAAACAGATATCACCTTCACAAACAGGGAGAAGACCCCCAAAGACCAGAACGTGGCCTCTGCCAAGTTTATTAAGATGTTCTCAGGCAAATCTGCGAGAGCTCTCGGGGAGAGGGCGAAAAACGCCGGGGCCGCTCGTCGGCAGAGGCCGAGAAGCATCGCAAGTTCTGGCGAGGGGAGCTTCTGTTTCTCACTATATTCTCGTGTGTTATGACTCAACACATGAGAATATAGCTTAAACGTCGTTTACGCTTACTGTGGTGTCGTTAAAAAAAAAAAATTCTTTGTACGTTATACATTGCACATCTTGCACGTCGTGTAATGATACTTGTAATGATACAGTAAATATGAAACAACAGCAGACCAGTTAGTGAATTGCCATACATTTGCTCTGAGTGTGTGTGTGTGTGTGTGTGTGTGTGTGTATGTGTGTTTGTGTGTGTTTGTGTACAGTTCATTTAGCGACATGCTAAATAAACTTCCACTTGCAGTCAGTTCAGCAGAGGTCTGGTGCATTTGCTGTGGAGCGTCTGCGGGCGGGAGCCGCTGACTTGTTCAGAGCCCTGTATAATTGCCATTCAGCCACACTCACCCCACTGCACCGCGATTATTGGTTTCTCTTGCGTGCGCAAGGATGTGTGCGTGTCGGTTGGGGGGTGGGGTTGGGGGGGGGGTGGCACGGCTCAGTGCCTGTCGTACTATGCCAGTTCGCTCACCCTCCCCGGGCTTGGCAGTGCCATGCGTGGGCTGCATTAGAACCACATCTGAGTATCACTCTCCTCCTCCACAAAGAAAATCAGAGAGGAGAAAGAGAGAGAGAGAAAGAGAGAGACAGACAGAGAGAGAGAGACGGAGCGAGAAAGAGAGAGAGAGAGATAGGAGTGGAAAACAAGCCGTTGTGACAGGTTATTAATCTCCACTGTTCTCTGAGTGGGTGCCAGGAGCACGCTAATGCGAATGCATCTATTTCACAGCTCTTCACCTCCGTCACTCTTTCTCTCCCAACGTCACTCTCTCTCTCTCTCTCTGACTCTCACTCTTAACATCATGTTTTCCTTTAACATCGCTCTTTCTCTTAAAATGTCTCCCTCCGTTCCTCTTAACTTAACCTCACTCTCTGAATATCTCTCTTGACCCACCTCTCTCTCTCTCTCTCTCTCTCTCTCTCTCCCTCTCCCTCTCCCTCCCTCTCAGTTTCCCAGGGCTTTCATGGATAGCCATTACAAGAGCTGCTCTCTAACCTGGGCCTCTGTCTTGAACCCAGAATATGAAGCGTTTTGTTTTTAAGTCTAAGTCATGTAGAGATATAGAGTTTCTTGCTCTTAATGGCCCAGGAATATATTTAGCTGATTCCCTGACTCTACTCTATCACACTAGCCCAACTAAGGACCTCATTTATGAGTCAATTGATCATAAACAGCATTTGAAGCAAGTGGAAAATTCTATAAACACACCCATTTGAATGGAGCATGGCCATAAAGTTGTCACGGACTGATAAAGATAAGCCTTTGCCAAGCTCCAAAATGCAATACGGATCTCAACAAACCGACTGCTGGCTGTCTGAGTAATATTTTCCACTGTTTGTGTAATGGTACTAAAGACTAGCATCATTTGGTGAAGGGTGGGGGGTGAGGGGGAGGGGTAGAGAGGAGATGCTTGGGACAAAGAGGCAGACAAAAAAAAAACTTTGCAGACAAGAGTGTTATTGTGGATGGACAAATAAGAAGAGAAGAGAAGAGAAGAGAAGAGAAGAGAAGAGAAGAGAAGAGAAGAGAAGAGAAGAGAAGAGAAGAGAGGCAACAGGGTTGATTCTGCAGTGAGTGCAATTCTGGGCATTCATCAATGCCACGGTGAGCTAGAGGGATAATATATTCCCTCACGGGCAACACAGCACCGCACACATTACTCATCTTTATATGGAGTGGAGGGGAGAGAGAGAGAGAGAGAGAGAGAGAGAGAGAGAGAGAGAAAGGAGCAAGAATGTGGGGACAGAAGAGAGCGAGGGGGCATCTAAATTTTCCATTCATTTCAGTAGCATTAATGCTAGACGGGAAAACGGAGGCGGGACATTAATGACCAAAAAGTGAGGGGCTCATCCAGCATTCTGATTGGCTGTTATGTGTCTCTCTCTGCTCGACTGTGGGAGTTTAAGCTTGACAGCCGTCGAGTGTGCGTTCTGACATTCAAAGCTAAACATCTGTGATTAGGGGGAAAAAAAAAATTCATGAGAAACGACATTTTCGCATCAACACATTTGGAGTCATCCAACATTTTGTTTGGAATGCACATGTTTTCACAACCTGTAACCTGTTAGCTCTAAACATTCCCTTAAATAGTGTACTTTAGATACACTATCCCAGAGGTTTCCACTGAGCTTTTAACCAATTACAACACAGTCCCCCCTCCCACCCCCACCCCCACCCCATTCAAACATTAACATGGCTTTCACCGTGCAGTTCATAAACCCAAGAACTACATTCACCCTTTACAGATGCCTGCTTTCAGAGACTCTCTCTCTCTCTCTCTCTCTTTCTCCTCTCTCTCCTCCTCCTCCTCCTCCTCCTCCTTTCTCTTACTTATTTAAGTGGAAAAGGTTCTTTTCCACAGTGAATTTTAAAGAGATTGCAGAAGCTGCATTGCCGGTGGGTGACTCTGCAGCGTTAGTGCACTGGTCTATGGCATAGGTAGGAACCTCGGGGGAGCCAGAGAAGTAATTCATCGGCACTGCAGATGTTCAGAGAGTCGGCGAGCATCGATCCTCCTTCTCCTGAAAACACAGCCGTCGTCTCAGCACAACAAGAGGCGGGGGGGGGGGGGGGGGGCAAGACTGTCTTTGGCCTCTCCCCATGGTGTTTACACTGGTGCAGTCTCAAGTATCTTCTTTATAGTGTCCTTTATCAGAGCATTTTTACTGTGTCCTGAACAGACAGTTTGGAGTGGACTAGGGGACTTTTACACTGCAGTGCATAAAAACGAGGGTTTTGCTCTTTACGATCAGTTCATAGGTTTGCTGTGGTTGCTATGTAGTTTCACAGATACACGTATGTTGTTAAATGCAATAACACGGTCACATGCTAATGAACTGGCATGTCGTCAAAGAGCTGTTCTCAGTTAAGAGGACGCAACCTGAGAAATATAGCAGAGCTGAAATATTAGAAAGAAGATTTTTCTAGAATCGTCCTTCTTTCATCTTGTCAAACACACTGTATATTTCCCTAAATAGAGCGGTATCTAGAAGAAGACGAAAATGCTTAATTAGAGCTCATGTTTCAGGACGTTAACAAATATTTCCAAACATGCCTGTGCCAATTACAGGCAAAGTAAACATCCTAGACAAACAAAGGACAAACTGTGACCTATGCCCCGCGTCGTTAGAAGGAAATATTTTTAAACCGCTTTTCTGCAACTGAGCTTCAGAGACAGTGATGCATTTTTCAGAGTTCCACAACCCATTTTGAAATTCACTAAAACAAAGGTATTTCAACATATTCTGGTACAAGTCAACACAGAAAATATTGCACACGTAAACATTTGTTTTCAGGTGAATCGCAGTTAGAAGTCTGGGTTAACACTCAACTGTAAACACTAGGCTTTTTTTTTCCTGGACAGTGAGGCTACAATCGTTTCATTCACCATGTTAATGACATGCACAGGAGCGGTGTTGTTAATATTACAGAGAAAAGAAATGATATAACGACACAGATTCTGACAGGAGATAAAAATTAAACAGATTTCCACCGTCAAAATAACATGGGTTAGTGCTCATGCTTCACCGAGCAATGAAAGGAAACTGAAAAAGAGAAAGGAAGGGAAAACATGACTGCTTAATCATTTCTTGGAGGAGATAAGAGAGAAAGAGAGAGAGAGAGAGAGAGCAAGACAGAGAGAGAGAGAGAGAGAGAGAGAGAGAAAGAGAGAGAGACAGAAAGAGAGGGAGAGAGAAAGAGAGGGAGAGGGAGAGAGACAGAGAAAGAGAGGGGAAAGAGAGAGAGAGAGAGAGAGAGAGAGAGGGAGAGAGAGAGAGAGAGAGAGAGAGTAAAAAAGAAACACATGCAGATTTTTTATTTTAACATCTTTCACTTTGCAGCACCGGGGGCCAAGGGAGTGAGTGAGGGCTAGCATGATGCTCAGGTTGTTTGTTTGTTTGTTTGCTTGTTTGTTTATTGTTTGTTTTGTTTTGTTTTTTTTCTTTTAATATCTATTCAGAAGTGAACATTAACCCTTTACACAACCCTCCGGCTCTGTATTGCCAAAGAGGAAAGAGGTTTTTTTTTTTATCAAAAAAGAGAAAAAGAAAAAAAAAAGCAAAAAAGCGAGAGTCCGAGAGGTGCACATTGTTCTGCACTCCAGGAGGGGGAAAAAGGGGAGGAAAAACCATGACAAATTAATCGACTTAAAAAAATAAATAAAAATAATAATAAATCTAGAGGTTTGTTGTCATGCACGAATTTCAGGCTTTGTCATTTTGTCAAAAAAAAAAGGAAAAAAGACAGAAAAAATACCTTCGTCCTGGCCACCATCATTACTGGTGAACTCATCGGCTTGATTGTATGTGTTGGATCCTACTGTCAACAACAGGAGAAAAGTAGAAAACATGAGGGGTTTAAAAACAGCACGTTGTTTGGTTTTGTTTTAGGAAAAAAAATTCAAGTGCATTATATAAAAAAAAGAGGTTTTGTTGCAATTTAAAAAAAAAAAAAAGAACAGAAAAAGATGAGAGCATGGTCATAAAAGTGTATTTATAAGCTATAAGTACTATAGCTATAAGTACTATATTAGCTTTTTCCATGGGGATTGCATGAATATAGTGTGTTCAGGGCACACAGTCAGAACCAGCTCTACAGTGCATACATGACTGCCTTTACAGAAAGAGTGTGCGTGTGCGTGTGTGTCTGTGTGTGTGTGCGCGTGTGCATGCGCGCGCGCGTGTGTGTGTGTGTTTGTTACATGCCTGATGAGAACAGTACGCACAAATTTAAAAAAAAAAGAAGAAGAAAAGAGAAGAAAAGAAAATACCTTTTCCCCTCTCTTGGTTGAATGAGCATTTGCACTTTGCATAACTACTCTACTCTCACTAAAAAAAGGAAAAAAAATCAAACGCAATATAAAAACATTTAGCTAGAGATGAACAGATGTGTACAGGAACTTCATAAATATTCATTTTGTAGTACAATGTCAGCAGGATCCCTAGTAAACCTCTGTTGGATTCCTTGCCAAATAAACTGACACTATCTGTGCGAAAACAAAGTCTGGACTACAATTCCCATGAGACACCCATGCGTTATCCAAGAGGAAGCGGGAAATTCTCAACTACTCCAAGGGAACTGCAACATGGCTTTTCAACCCATGACCTTGGGCCAGTGAATGAATGACACACTATGAAGTATCACTGACGGCACACATACCAGGTCTTACAGTTTTCAGGAGCCAGACAGTTTACAGTTTTAGAGACTTGGAGCAGCACAAAAAGGAAAGAGGGCAATTGATTTTAACCATTTAACCCAATTTGTTTTACCAATTGCTCAATAGCTCACACTACAGTATACCTAAAGAGGCACACTTTCAGAATGCCTGTTCAAAATATGTATCAGCCCTGACAGACATGGTATCTTCTCACCTATTAAATTTGCTAAAACTGAAATTGTGAATCGCACCACAGAGACAAAAATCAAAACTAACAATATTCATTTGGAGTGTAGTCATTTGATACTAACTTCCAAGACAGGATAGATATCTACGATACCAAAATGTTCTATTAAAAAAGAATAAATTTTTTTTAAAAAAAATTAAAAATAAACGAATAAATAACAAAATATGAATGTAATGAGACTACCCTTCTTGACTTGTCTACGCCACAACCATACTCTCAGGGAACATCATAAGAGAGAGGGCCACGCCGTCTGAGTCAAACAGCTGTAAAGCTGACTCCTCTTCCTTTTCTCTGATCTGGGCTATATTCTCACTGAGATCCAAGTCTCACAAATGTACCGTGACATATGATTGATCGTGACGTGTTTAATTCCTAACTGGTCAAAACTCTGGCCTTTGATTAATCCATGTTTCAAAATGACAGCCCTAAACAGCTGACACCCTTTTGCATGGCACGTCAAGTCACGCTAACCCGTAATGTCGGGACACTAAGACAGACAAAGCCACGTTAATGAGGATTGAAGGATGATTAGCTACTTCCAAAGCATTTCTCTTTCTCTATGTTCACTAATTTAGACTGTCTCAACACAGGAAGACATTTCAAAACCACTTATCTGAACAATTTGGGTAAGACTTAAGTTATATTTCATTAGTTAATCTATTCCTTGTGTATCGTATAAAACAGCCTAGAGTTATGAATGTTCACGGAGTGATGTTCTCCCCGTTTTGTTCTATGCATTTGAACATCTGAGTATTTTTGAACAAATTGAGCATATGACAACATTAGATATGTTTGAATGAACTTAACCAGAGGTGGGTTCTCTGTCCAATCACATTCCTGTTCACCCAGTCTGTATTCAAGATCTGTTCACTTACAACGCATCCATCATTCCTACATATCAATAGTCCAACTATGTTCTTGGGGGGTTTTTACGTTTGCCTTTGAAAAGGTACAGGGGGGCCGTGCAAAGCTTGCTGACATTTCTCCAGCTGCGCTAAGATGACATGTTTGCTCCTGCCATTTGACCTGGACCAGAGACATCCCCCCCCCATGCTTCTTCAAGCGTGTGAGAGCCTGTCAGGAAGCAGATCCAGCAACCAGAGACAGCCATCTAATCGCTTAGACACACTGAGCAACCGCTGACAGGAGTCGTATGACCAAAGCCACACTGAGTGTACAGGTCCCCTCTGTGCACACATACACATGCTCATGCGCATGCAAACACACACACACACACACGTGTGCACCCATGCAAACACACACACACACACATACATGTGAGCACACCCAAGCACATACACACACACACCCATGCACATATGCACACATGCGCGCGCACACGCACACACACACACATGCACACACACATACACTCTCTAGCACACAGACATATTTACATGCACACATATGCACACTCACAACATACGCACACATCTTAAATAAACGTATACGCAAAGAAACATATTGCTTCACATCTAACCATATTAAGGTGGTTTCACAAGAAATTTCAGAAAAGACCTGGACTCATTTGGACTTGACATCCTGTGAGTATTCTTAGCACATCTTTCTCTGCTAATTAATTCACTAATTCATTATTAATGATGTAACTATATTCATTAATAATACAACATCACGTTAATGAAGAAAAGAATGAGATGGAACAGGCTTTGAACACCTTTTAGCCTGATGGAGAGCTTCAGAATGAATATCTCTGGCAAGTACTCCAGCCAGTCCTCACCATATATCTCACACACACACACAAAAAAAACAATACTCCAGACAGCAAATCTTTATCACCAGAAAAAAAAAAAAAAGAAAGAGAGAGCGAGAGAACCAAAGACAAATCATATGCTTTCCCAATTATTTTCAGACTAATTCCACTGATTCTCAGGTAAACAATCCCAGTAAGCAGTGAGGACGTTTAGCAATGGAAGCCTACTCAAGAAAACACCGTTAGCAGCCTCAGGCAGGCTGATGAAACGATCTCAGAGGACAAAAAAAAAAAAAAAAACAACAACAACAACCAAAAAAAAAAAAAAAAACTACAGAGCTTCACCATCTGAAACCTGTGCTGATTATATGTAATAAATTTGATCTTTCATAGACATTTCGCGCGAACACAAATGCTACGTCGGCGCATCCTGCAAGTGTTGCGTTTCTGATGCAACGTGAAGACGCTGCCGTTCCCCCGGGGAGCGGTCGCAGGACGGTAAATCGGCGGTGATTTATCGCGACCGCCGTTTTATATTTTGCTCTCCACGCTGAATGGTAAGACAGAATTAATGTGGAGGACGCACACAATTAAAACTGGAGTGGAGAAACGCTGCTCTATTGTCTCTTTTACCCAGTACGACCCCTCAGGCTCTGCATTCATTCTGATTAATTCACAATAAAACAGGACGCCACCCTCCTCCCCACACCACTGTTACTGCAAGGGCTGATAAAGCCAGCTACAGCAATAACAGCCTACACTACAGCCTCTTTTGTATTTCCCAGATGTGCATAAAAAAAAGAATTAGTGCAGGCAACTAAAACACTAACGGTACTTTATCCTCCTGTTCTACTAACCCTTTTTGTCCCCTCCAGCTGTGTAGTATACCGAGGAAAATAAATAAGGCCAAAGTAAAAAAAAAATAAAAAATTCCTGGAAAAAAAATAAATAAAAAAAACAGCTGAGAGACTCGAACAGAACTGATCCCATTTTAACGCGCGACAAAGCGCCTCTGCTCTTTACGCTTTTCGTTTCTCCTCTTCTTCTTCTTCCTCTCCTTCCTCCTCCTCTTAAATAAGAGGATACAATACGAGCACTCTTTTAATCTGTCGCCACACTTGAGAAAAGAGAGAAAACTTTAAGTCGCCTCTCTCTGATCCTTCACCGGCAGGATATCGCCACATTACACTGGATTTTTGAAAAGGGCAATTTTGAGAGCTAAGGGATGGAAGCTACCCAGAGGAAAACCAACAGGGAGATGTTGCACGACTGTGTTCCAGCCAGATCTCTCTGAGGAGTCTCTAAAGGCGGTATCAGACACCAGAGACCGTGGCCAGGTGCACTGCATTTGACAACAGCTTTTTATTGTCACAGATAATGGGCTAGTGCCAGAGAATGCATGATTATGTTTACACAACTGTGACATTAGTGTCCTCATATTTACTTAAGAAAGAGTTTTCTTTCTTAAGTAAAAACTTGCAGTGTTGGCAATTGACTGCAGTTAAAAAGTAACAGCCAACTTGATTAGTGTAAGAAAGTTCTTGGTAAAGACTTTTTTTTTTCTTGGAGACAAGACCTGCGGGTGATTTTCTTTTATTTTGTTATCTACATGGAGATATATTTCGCCTTTTCTCTGTTTTGCTATGTGGAGAGACTAAATCTAATGGAAATTGTACAAATGCCCTTTATTTGGCCTCTGTAAGATTAAGTAGTATTAATTCATGTCTATTCTGTGATGGACAGCTGTATGCGAGATATGTAAGTCCCATTTAAGCAACAAACTAAGTCAAATCAGCTTTTCGCATAGCTGAATAATTAAGGATCTTATCAACTAACAAGCAGAGTTCAGAGAATTTCAGATGTGACAATAATAAGACCACAGAGATTTGAGTCAAAGGACACAGTTGCCTGCCTTCTGAGTAAAACTTTGCGGAGAAGCGTCAAAATTAGAACTGATGCTCTGTGCACTCGGATTCCGATTGTGAGATAATCCCTTTCTCTGCTCGTTAATCTTGCTTTCACTCCACTGCACAGACTACATTTAGCACACAGAGACAAACTGTTCAAGTCCAACCACGACTGCTATGTAACCTCCCTTGACCCGGAGGTTCTGTCACTCACATGGAACATGCAGAGTCGAAAGCTTAAACCGTACCATACATTAATAAGCAAAAAAGTGAGAACGGTGAATCTGAGGCAAATTTACAAAAAAAAACTGATGCTATATTAATAAATACTAATATATGCCACTAACCTATACTAATTAATCATTTGCCCTTGGACATTTTTCGTTGGCACAATTGAGTTTACCAAGTCAGAGGTCATGCTACTGAAGGTGTTTCTTGAACAAACTGAGAATTTAATACTAAAATGAAAGAAGATTGTCTGTGAAGTACAGGTGAAGAGATCTTAGACTGGGCATCTTCACTGAGAAAAATCAATAAAGATAAATTCTTTTCTGAGCCCCACCATCAGCAACTTCAGCACTTCGTTCACTCACCCAGTGAAAGAAAAAAAATAGCTTTTGGGACTTTGGATGTTATTGAACTTTACAAGCCTGTAGGGAATCTATATCAGCTCCCAGTGCTCACATAACTCTCTCAAAATTTTACTGTCAAAGTAGCTTCAAGTGAATCGACGTGTCACGCATTTTGAGATAATTAAGCTATGACAGAGAGAAACAAAACTTGTTTTTGATCAAGTTTTCACAAAACACCATCTACCATTTTAATAAAGTTTTTTTTTCTGTTTGTTTGGTTTTTTTTTTTTTTTTGTGCACATTGCAACAACATTGAACCAACAAATATTATCAAGAGTAGTTGAAAACCTACGGGAAAGAAAAGGATAGGTCTAGAGGGAAAGATATATTTTCTTAAATGAACAACAACATACCATCCTCAGTAGGGACGTAGATGTTTAAGTAAAGGCAGTCCTCACTCTGATCCTGCACGTAGGTTACCACTGTATCCAAGTTGGCTGTGAACCAAACAGGCAGCATATCATTGAGCAAAAAGCGATCTTCCAGGAACTGTGGACATACTGGGGCGAACTGAGTGGCATTGCGGATTCCCGGCCAGGACATGGGAGGCTCAGGGGGTTGAAAGCGCCTCTCACCCGTAGGAGGAAGGGCGTATGGGATCCCTAAATATTGCTCCACAGGTCCCAGAATCTCATTAGGTAATGCAGTTTTTAACCCTCTCAGCTTGCCGTAGTTTGTGGTGACTATAGGATGCTGTTGTGCCTGAATTATGGTCACCCAGACAACAGTGAAGAAAATCCAAGCTACCAGGTTTATGCTCGCCAACGGATGGATCATGGTAGAAGGTATCCATGGGGTTCCCCTGGGCCTCGGCATGGTCCAGCTGCAGTCAACAGAGCAAGCAGTATTTACGTTCCTTTATCCCCTCCCCTATGCCCTGGTCAACCCCTTCCTCAGGCAGTGATGCTGATCTCACAGACAGCACACCGACCAATCAGATGGGCATTCTTGGTGCCCCCCATCACAAGAGGCAAGTTGGTCGTTCTTGGTGTTTTTTGTTGAATTATTCCCTGCCTCTCCTCTGATGGAAAAAAAAATGGGAGTATAAGCTCCTAGTCTTCCGCCTTTGCTTCAGTCACTCCCTGCACTCCGATTCAGCTTCTCTGAATTGCCTGCAGGGAAGACAGAACAGGCTGTTTAAATTTATGTTTATTGCAAGTGACTGAGACAAAGGCTCATAGTCCCAGAATGACACACTGTTTTTTTGATTACATTTAAAACATCACTTCAGACCACCGCATTCGGTAAATGGAAACTTGTTTGTGAATATTCAGCCAAAGAATTATGACCCAGCTGCAATGAAACTTTCATACATTACTAAAGTTAAAAGGCAGCCCATTTTTCCCAGTTCCACTCTCTAATCTCATCCTGAAAAAAAAAAAAATGATTTCACACAAGACACATAACGCTTTTCAGGAAATGCAAATTTTAAATTGCAGCGCATACATGTATAGTCTTCTTTTCTGGCTACTTAATCAGTTCAGAGAGCAAAATGACACGCATACATATATATCTTATGTAAAATCTATATTTATATGCATAGCCTATAAGTTAAAATGCATTCTTGAGCAATTTGAATACATTTTCTCTCGCTGGTTCCTGGTATTTGCTCATCAGTGCCTCTTTTTTTCATTGCACGTATTAACAGTTCACATGGGGATGAGAGTGAGTTTAGAGTGTTCTTATCATTGCTGACCTTAATAAAACCTGTTAATTTGCAGTACTGCATATCTACTGCCATGTGCCTCCTCAGACTTAAACTCATCAATAGTAATCTAAGAGAGATCTGTGAATGCTGAAAAGGTATAAAGAGCTTGTCTAATTCTTGGCTTGTATCTTCACCAGCACCATGGTCATTATCAGGGTTCAGATCCGGTGAGTCGACAAAACGAACATTTTCCTAATACATTTCAGTTGCAAACTTTGACTTGCGTTCATGAATTTATCTGTAGGAATAAACTGAAAAAAAAAAGTTTTTAGACAACATTTAAAGTCAGTTTTCTCAAAAAAACCTGTTTGAACACAGATTTGATGAGATTGTATCTGATTATAATATGAGAATGAGAATGAATTATGCAATGTCTGAATGAATAATTTCCCTTTGTCTTCGAGAGAAATCATCTTAATTCATTCCATTTCGTTGAACAAACAGAAGTGAGCATCTCTGTGGTGAAACTACAATTACATTACAGAAATAACAGAAATATTAGAATGAATGATTATTTTAACAACAAATGTTGCATGCACTTTATTTTTTGTGCATTTATTGGATTCAGAAAAAAAAAACAGTGAGATAAAACGAGAGAGAGAAAGAGAGAGAAAGAAAGAGACAGAGAGAAGTGAATCCAATCATCACCTCAATGTGAATTCCAGAAAACATAAAGACTACCAAGAAACGGGTTCAGCAGAATATGTTAATCAGACATATTGATCATCAACGAGATTACACATTTGGCCCCCATTAGTGGATTGGATTTATGAAGGGCTACCCTTGGCCTCTGCAGTCCGGCTCTAATGACTGAAGCCAATATAAATCAAAGAGGGGGAATGGACTGCCCTGCTTCTCTTTGTGCCTTCATTAATGAAGTGTCCGTGGGCTGTGTGCTCCTTAGAGAGTGACATGGGGGAAAAGGTGCTGGCTAAGAGTTTCTGATATTTTCTTCAACGATGCAGTATTGATCAGCTCATATCCATGGTAGGTAGGTTAGGTGGGCCTAACACAACGCAATGAGAACTGCATAAGTATGGTCAATGTCAATTCAGTGGGTACACACATTAATAACTTTCTGAATAAAGTCTCTGTGAATACTCTGCTAGGCAGAAAGCAGAGAATATGGGGAGTACGAGAAGAGAATACTGAAAGTACATGAACAATGATTATTCTGTGTTTGTAGGCAATAAAAATTCTGAATAGGAAAAGAGTAGGTTACATACAATGTAGACATGGACTATGAAAACTCCATGCAATTCGACAGAGAGTCTTTTACGCATATGTGAAGACTGAGTATTTTGAGAATGTGAACAATAAGGACTTTGTATGTGTAGAAAATGAGTATGTGTAGACCTGTATGGACAATGAAAAAGTTGCATGCATAAGCAGTGTTTATGAACAATAAGTATTCTGTGCGTACAGTGCGAACAACTACGAGAACTAAGGACATAGGCCATAAATACTTTGAGAAAATGGATCGTTGGAATTGTAAACTTGCCAATGGGAATTCTTTGAGTTCTTTGGTTAAATCTAATAAATAAATAAATAAGTAAACTAGCCAATTTGCATTTTATGGAATTATGCATTTGTTCAAAGCAGCACTCGCTTTCCTGCTGTGACTGTCAAAGTATCTTACTGATTCTTTTTTTTTCCCCTCCACTTTTTGAAAATGCCTATCGGATTGATATTTAATTTCATTGTGTTACAAAGCAATTTAAGTGCTGATCATATGAAAGATAAGCCATTTCATGATAAGTTAATTGCACGAACAAAACAGTGCTGATATAATAGCGTCATTGAGATGTTCACATTAAACTAAATTGGATTGAGGGGAGGCATGTCAGATAAAATAGCACCAATAGCATCACTATGCGAGCTGCTATACTCCAAAGCAGCAATGTTAACTGAAGAACATCATTTAAACCACCAATGGCCACAGGAGGACATGAAAATAAAGCTCTTTTTTTATCTGCCACATGACACTGAAGGTATCTGAAAATCGACATCCACAGAAACAGTTGACGAAAAAAAAAAAAAAACTCCAGTAAGTATATACCAGGCTTTGTACAATCTACTCTGTGCACTCTCTAAAGATGAATATCCTCTTAAAAGTTACTGGCCAACACTTAGCCCCAGGGTGCATAAGCACGGGACATGCTTTAAAAGATCTTTATTGTTGGGATGTGCCCAGACCATCCTCTGAGACATGTGTTTTTCAGGCTCTCTTTCCTTTATCTTTTTTTAATTAAAGTCATTATTTAGACCTTATATCTACCTATGCCAGGGGGGCTCCACTCTCTCTAAGGCGGTTAATGTATCAGTAGGACTTAAAAGAAAGTAGGTGAAAAATGCTTCATTAAAATTAATTGTTTCTCTAAAAAAAAATTAGTAAGACTATGTGTCAAAGTACAAAGTCTGTTAAAGCAAACTGTAGCTGTCAAGTTACATAGGAAGCAACCCCCAAAGTAAGGTTGTTTTCAACAAACTACCCCTGAACTCCTACCAGTTTTGTGTTAGATTTTCGTATTTTTCCTTACTCCCCACTCCTGCCAATTTTACATCTATTCTTAGCAATGAGACAGGGATACGGAGTTCTTCTTTTTCCAGACACAGGATGAACATTCGATTCTCCAGTTGACTGATCTGAGATGTACTCCTTCTTCACTGTCCTCAACTTAGAATGAGACTTTTACCAAGGCCTCTCTCAGCAAAGAGTGCTATCAATGTATAGTGAGGAGCAACACACTCCAGACCAGCCAGATTACTCTCTCTCTCTCTCTCTCTCTCTCTCTCTCTCTCTCTCTCCTTGCTTTGCTATCTTGCCAAATGAAAACCCACGGATGTATTTTTTTTTTTTTTCCTCCTGAATAACAGAACTGGCAGTTTAGAAACCTTCTCACGCTCATCTGTGTCAGAGGCAGATGGGCTTAAACGTCCAGCCAGTAATTTAATTTTCAATGAAGGAAGGGGAAAAAAAAAAAATAGCTCGACTCTCCCCCGTCAGTTCCCAAGTGCTCATCTAAGCCAATGGCTAGGGAGATGACCGAACTTGCTGAGCTTGGAAAGATAGATTAGTTCGTTTCCCGCAATCCTCTATTCCGTTAAAAAAAAAAAAAAAAAAAAAAAAAACCACTCTTCACAAACCTTCACATGCAGCATGTTAGCCAATGGTTAGAGAAATCTCAAGCTGAGCTAGTCTTAGAAACAAACAAACAAACAAAAAAAAAGACTGATTAATTAGCTTCACGTGATCATCTCTACAACAACAATCTCTACGCTCTCCCGCACCGTCCATCGCGAAGCACCACTCAACCAATGGCAACAGCCTTGGAGATCTTCAGACTAAGCCAGCTGGGCCGAGAGTAGCGTTAACATCCTCACTTGAGAATATGTAAACCTTGTAAGTAGATGAGTCATCATCTTTGCAACACTTTGTAATTGTGTGGACTGAATAAGTGCTTAGGTATCCCTTGAAACATGTCTGATGTCAAACGGGTGGGAAGATGCTAACTGCAGTGCTCAGGCTGTATATGCTCTGGAGATGTTCATGGCGTCTGGAAGCTGTCACGAACGGGCTAGTCAGCACAGCATCAACCCACACTCTCACCCTGGCAACTGATAAGATGCTAGCAGAACCGGTGGCAGCTTCATCTTAAATCTACCATATACATACTTCCCTTTGCTCTCAAATACGAACACTCAGGAGATGAGAAAGGTGAAAAATGACAAAGGGGGAGAGTGAGAGAGAGAGAGAAGATAGCATTCTCTGTCTGTGCGATTACCATCCGATAACTTGTGAATTTCAATGAAGCCCCGTTTTGTAATTTGCATTTTAATTATTATGGAAGATCTGGTTGAGGGGGCTCTATTCTCCTCTGGAAAGACTGAACATACCAGGTATTACAGGTGACCTCTGTTACTCACCGTGCATTGTGAGTAAAACTACAAGAAGAAAGTCTTTATAAACCACCGTGACCTTTATCTGAACTTCACGTGGCAGCGGTGGGGAGAAAGGGGGGGGGTGGTAAGAGGGTGGGGGGGGGCAGGCATAAACACACCTGCTATGGCTTATTCAACATGGCGGCCTGAGCGAGACACCCTATTCCCTCCCTGAGCACTGCTTTCTTCACCGGTTCACTGACTGTGGATACAGAGCTGTGAGGGCAGGAGTATTTATTCAAAGGTGACAGGGCCGTGCACACAAACAGCCAGTTGGTGATCCATTGAGGTAGAGGGAAAGAGATGAAGAGAGAGAGGGAGAGAGAGAGAGAAAAGAGGGGGAGAGAGGGAGAGAGAGAGAGAGAGAGAGAGAGAAGAGGGGGGAGAGGGAGTGAGTGAGAGAAAAGAGGGGGGAGAGAGAGAGAAGGACAAATTGCAAGCTGTGTCTGATGGGAAGAATTAGACCTTTCAACTTTGGATGAAAACCAATATTCGTCCTTGCAACCCAAAAAGAGGTCATGACAAGACCAACCCTCCGACATAGGTATTGTTCCGCAATTTCGTTATTTGATTATCCTTATATGTTCTGAATTTAATGCATCTGTACATTCTGTGCCTATATACATCTTTTTAAGATGTATACCACAACAAGAGGTAAAAAAAATACACTCGATATTTGAGATTTTGATAGAAATGATTGTCTCAGCCTTCCATCATGCAATGTGTTTTATACACTGTCCATACCACCTTCACAAAGAGAAAGATGCTCATTAACTTTTAACAGACACTTCACCCTTAACTTATCATATCCTTTACTGGCAGTGTAGGACTAAACCTCAGCTAAACCCTATCAGTTCAAACCTTGTCCTCCTTAACGACACTATACACAGACTCCTTTTCCAGTTACTGAACTCACAAAGACCAACTCTTGAAACATTGTTTACCACTCTAAACGTTTGGGTACTGTCAGATAATAATTTCAGGATTTTGCAAAGGTTCTAGGAAGCTTGGCTGTACCGTTGCAGAAGTATCTTAATGTGAATGTTCGAGAGAAGCCCATTTTATCACTGTGCACCCTCCCCAGGGCGTACATAGAATGTGTAGGGGATGCCCACAGTACCACCTTGTGGTACTCAACAGAACTAGCTGGAGAGTCTCTCCGTTTGACACACTGGACCTCGGTGAAGAGGTACAGGATATAGCGCACAATTTAAAGAGAATACCAAACATGACATTAAAATCGAAGTCGGCGAGATTGTTTCGATCATCGCTGGTCTTGTTTCGGGAAAAGCGCCTTTTAGTTTGCGCAAAGCGAGATTTGAAACACGCGTCTGAATAGCCGGGAGGAAGCTCTTCTTGAGTTAAGATACTGTTGCTTCACATCACTCAAACAGTACTCCCCTGCCAGGACATCTAAAAAAAAGTGGCCTTAACCACTACCATTTTTCTAAAATAACGGCCAAAAAAACGAGCCAATGAACCCATCGTTTCACCGCACATGTCCTTTTGTGAGACTCTTGCGTAATTTGGCACTGTCCATTTTTTATGGAAGCGAAACGCATTTCAGTAAGCTACTGATCCAACTGTTTCGCAGCTGTGATAATTCACTGAAGTCGTCCGCCCGGCCAATATGATAGCCTACATCGCTTATTGGTCTGATAACACGTAATTCTTTTTTCCTTTCTTTTTTCTGTCAGTATCAAAAATTTCATACGCTCGCATCTTTCTAATATTGCAACGGTCTTTTGAAGTGTAGGGAAGACAGCCGAAAGCTTTCGCAGTTCGTTCTGAATCTTTATGGAGCTTTATTACTATGGGACAGTTGACTTTCAGTACATTTTGATGTCGCCGTGAATTTTGATGTACAATCTCGTTACGGCCGTAATTGCATTCGACTGTGATGGTCCACGTCTTTGGAAAAACAGGTTGTAAGTGCACTTTCCTTCGCTCATGACGGACCGAAGCCCCTAGGGAGAATATGTTCACTGCAAAATGTCTGCAGAGCACGTCCGGATGAAGCCGCACTTAAAGGACAAGCTGCCTGAAATCCAGCTTAGACAATCATGTACGAAACGCGATTCAGACAGATAAACTCTGCATATGCCAAGAAAGACACAATTTAATATCCCAGTTAGCTCATGCCGCTTACCTTTGCGGTATATGCATCATATGAACCTTTTTCCGCTGCCCCGACTTCATGGGATACGCTTTAACATATGTGCCACCCAGAGAAAAAATAAAACTCCGTTTTGCCCTATGAAATTCCAAGCGTAATCTTGCAGTCCGAACGAGAGAAGTGACACCCCAGGTTCTGTTTAGAGCAGACTCGACCGCATTTCAGTTGTAAATGACCTATGTAGATTTAGGTAATTAATTAGAATCACTGCAGAGTAAAAGTAAATTGCAGAAAATCTGATTGCCTTCATATAGAGAGAAAGAGGGAGAGAGCGTACCGAAAAAAAGAGATTAAAGGGAGAAAGACCACGGCTGTACCAGTCGCTCCCCCCTCTCTCGCTTGCTCTCTCTCTTTCTGTCTCCAGTTGCCATTGGACTGCACTGAGTGAAATTTACAAAGCCTGCAGCCAATGGATTGCCGCATTCTCTCCATCACCGTTAACCAGCTGAGAACGCTTTTAACAGCGCGCGGCCGGGCCCTATAGGTATGCGTTAGACGCTGTCGTGACATAAAACTGACATGGAGTCCTATTTTCTCTTAGTGGTCGTCCCTCTCATTATTTTATACAGTAAATTATCCATATTTTCTTATATATATTAGGATGAGTTTTCTTCGTTTTATTTTGAACCCTGTAATGACTCTGCAAACATGTGTTTTCAACGGAGAAAAAATCAAACAAAAACAAATCATTGCAAAGTTGAGCTGTGTATCATGTGGTAGACACATTTATCGATCTTTTCCTTGGGCCGAACAGCATGTTATTCAAGTTCATGTTCATGTTATTCAACTGTCACGTTGTTATGAGCTGTTATGACAATGTATAATGAGGCAACAGTTTAAGTGTGCTGTTGGATTACAGAGAAAATTTCTCGTGTGATAAGATGAGATCAAAGAGCAGAGCAGCTTTCTCAGCGTTCACACTCGTGGCTTAGATGATTCTCGTTGCCTCGGGGCAGCAAATGGGTTCATATGACGGCAAAAAGACCACAGGAGAGAGAGAGAGAGAGAGAGAGAGAGACTTCTCACCCCTTCCTTCCAAGCCATTACAAAGTGCTGCTATTGAAACGGTTCTGTGATATAAATGGCTTTCCCCAATGAAAACCACAAAGGAACTCAGACTTTCTCTCTATAACACTTAGCCAGCTATATTCTTAAACAGCGTGTCAACTGTACCATGCAGGTTTTGTGGACACAGATTCAGGTATCTACCGCTTTTATTCGCTGAATACTAATATTCACCAAGTATGCTCTAATACTTATCACATCAGTTCAGCGTCAATCAAAAGACGACGAAACCCTCTTCTCTCTTTTTTCCGCCAAGAAATCGCTATCTGTAAAATCAACTCTCCAAGGATTTGTATGGCTTTTGTTGTGGTATCGCTCTACTGTCGCTTCCTACGGCTCTCATTCTTCTCAGAGAGCAAAGGAGGGATCTGTCTGCTGCCTGCCACCTCTGTTCTCACCTACACATTTGATCTC